>NW_021703772.1:57205803-57500890 GCF_005190385.1 Monodon monoceros | reverse complement strand
TGTGTGTGTGTGTGTGTGTGTGTGTGTGTGTGTGTGTGTGTGTGTGTACTGGGCAGGGGGAGAAGAAGAGGAGGGGAAAGGAGGGAGAAATTTAGTTTACAAAGAAAAATCATGGAGAAGTAACAAGTATGAAAATGTTAACAAAACCAATAACAGAGGTGAATCAAGAACTGAATGTGTCTGTAAATGTTTTTGAAGTTTTTTTCCCTGTAGCAGGCAGTATTTTTGTTTAAAAAGATGTATTATGTTAATACGCCAGTTAAGGGATATGGATATTTCAAGTCTCAGCACAAAGACATTTTTCATCTGGTAAGTGATGGGTTTTGCTTTTTTAGAGCAGTGTGGATAGGGTACAAGTTTTTAATGGTTTTAAAGCAGATATTTGAAATAAATAGCTATCATATCCATATTGCCATTATTCTTTTTAAAACTTATCTTAAATGTAGATGTAAAAAATAAAGAGGAAAAACATCAGACAACATTTATGAACTAACATTCTCAGACAATCCCCAATCCCAAATGAATGAAGATTATGGTGCATTTGGCATAATAGAAACTCTAGCTGTTTCACATTTTAAGCTAATTTCAATATACACACTGAAGAATTAGTCTAGATGTTTGAGAGGTAATCATTTTTTCATTATAAATTAATTTGTCCTTTATGATTTGAAATAAAAATTTTACTTTAAGCATTCAGAGGTTCTAAACTAGTACCTTTTTAATTTTAATTAAGCAATGTACCTCTTAAGGGCTCTGCAAAAGCCTAGTTATTTCTTAAATTCTTATCTCAGCAATATTTAAAGGCAATACAATGTTGTTTTTAAAGTTGGGCATATGCAGTGTATAAGTTACTATCTAACTCTCAAAGAGATTGGGACTTTGCGGATGCTTTGCCATATTTGATCAATATGTACCTGTATAACAGCAATGCTGCATTTATCCGTTGTCTGTTATCTACTGAAAATGAATTGCCCGAAAATTGCAGGAGGTCACATAGTCTTTTCTTGTCATTTGTACTGCCTTCTTATTTCGTGATGTCTTCATACAAACACAAAGTTCAGTAAACACACACACATTTGTTTTCACAAATGGATTAATCAGTATGCAAAAATTGTCCATGGCATTGCTTTCAGTTCTACTGGAACCCAAAGGAGCTGAATAGAAGCCGGCTCTGTTTCTGTTGGTTGGGGCATTGGGCTAGGCAGTCACTGCCTGAGTTTCACCAATAGGGGTCTCCAGTGTACCACAGAACTGTTTACAACCACTCCATTATGATTATTTACAGTATGCTGTACATGCAGGCACAGGCACAGGGTCAGAACAGACTTATATGGGCTGGGGCTGATGCTGGACTTATTCAAGGAGTGAAAGGGTGACGTCACAAGTTATAACTAATGAGGAGAAGCAAAGACATGTCTAGGTTTGGTGTGAGAACACCTTTAACCTAACAGTGCAGACATAATCTGACTGTTCCTCAAATGGAGGAAAGAATATCCAGGCAGTTACAGTGGTGTTTCCAAATATTTAAATATGTGTCTTTGTTTATATGAAACATCCAAAACAGTGAGTGAATTCCTCTTTTCTCACTTGAACATTTTGGGAATGAATCTCAGGGTTGAATAAATCTCAACACTGAAATTGGTTCATAATAATGTTTTATAAAGTTATTTATATTAATGCGATTGTAGGTGTTTAAATTTGTCTTTCCCTCCCTTTATTATAGATAATTAGGGTAAGAAAATCCAGAAAGGTCAATTACAATTTACCATAATTGAATGTAAAATTTAGGTCATGTTTAGAAATAGCAATATAGCTTCATGATATATAAAGCATGTCATAACATGTTTTCTTTTTATGAATCATGGAATTCCTTCGTGCCATCCATTCTGTGAAAAATTAGTTTTTAAAAACTATTTATACTAAGTGAAATAAGCCAGACACAGGGGGACAAATATCACTTTTACGAGGAATCTAAAATAATGAAACTCATAGAAGCAGAAAGTAGAATGGGTGTTTCCAAGGGCCGGGGTGGGGATATATGGGGAGATATTAGACAAGGAGTACAAAGTTCTGTTTATACAAGATGAAGAAGTCCTAGAAATTTACTGTACAGCATAGTGGCTATAGTTAATGTACTGTATACTTAACACTTCGCTAAGAGTGTAAATCTTATGTTAATGCTTCTCATCTTTAAACATAAATATAATAAGGTGGGAAGAAACTTCTACAGGTGTGGATATGTTTATGGCATAGATTGTGGTGATGGTTTCACTAGTGTAGACTTAGTTCCAAACTCAAAGTTTTATACATTAATTATGCACAAATTTTATAGGTCAAAAATTAATTAAAATTCAGTCTTTTAATTCAAGAAATTGAAATTTAAGGGTATATTTTGAAGACTACCATAATGACAGAGATTTTTAAAATAGCCGACTACCTACTGGCTGAATATGTGTTGTTGAATATGTGAAAACACACAAAAACAGTAAAAAAAACCAAAAACCCCTTACTAACAAATTATTTCTGCAGTTTTGGGTTTAGATCTATTTGTGTAGAAGGCAACAGGCATTAAAAATGCCTTCATCATTCATTTACTCATTCAACAAACGTTTATTTAGGTTTTGCTTTGTGAAATCACTCAGTGTCTAAAGGAAAGTATCTCTCTTTAGGGAGTGCAGTCTAGTAAATGATAAATAAAAAAGAAATCCTAATAGAAAAACAGACTGAGGAAGGAGCTAGCATTAAGGCAAAAGTAAGGTAGTGGGAAAGAGGATTAAACAATTAATTCTGAGGGAGGGGGTTGTATGTGGTCAAAAATGTGTTGGTCTTTGAGATGAGTTGTGGATGAAGTTTAGGATTGTGATGGCCAGTGTTGGGGAGAAGATAATTTCATGTGCAAAGACTTGGAGGCTAATCATGGAATGACAAATTAGTATAGAAATGGAGTAAACTGTAAGAGATGTGTTGGCTTATTCTTTCAGAGAAGGGAAGATAGGTGAAGTTATAAAGGGTAAAGATAGCCTTGGTGAAGGCAAATTGAATTTAGAGTTCAAGGTTGTGAAAGGGTGGAAAGAAACCCAGGTAAATACAGAATATTATTATTACAGGAATCAGAGTCAGGAAGGTTAGGGGATTGTCAAAAATGACCCCATGGGAAAGAAGCACATAGCTGTGTAAAGGCTGATTCAATAAAACCCCATGTGACAGCACCACTGTGGTTTATTTCACTTTTTCACATTTAGCTATAGCCAACCTGCTCCTTTTCAGGTTTGGAAACAGGACACTGATTGTAATTCATTTATGTCACCCTAACTAGCTGGATGAATTAGGAGTTAGTCACTTTAGTCTTCCCCAGATTAATTTCCTAAAACTAATATACTGTAATTTCTATTAATTAAACTTAATTTCAATTAATAGATTAATTTCTATAAAATAAGACATTGTATTAGCTTATAGCTGAGGTCCCTACCAGCTCTTAAGGATCTTGTGGATCAAAGTAAGACTAAAGGACCCAGTTAGGCATATCCCACGAGACAAAGGAGTTCAGAAGAGCTGAATATTTTAAAGGAAATAACTCTAAGGACACAGAAAACTCTATTTCATTGCTAATGTGAGAAAGATAAATGCTACCAAGGAACACCTTGATTAAATGAAGACCAAAGAGCTCAAGTTCATAAAACAGTACTGCAAGATCTGAAAATACGACTAAGATATTAGAGATGAATATTACAGAAGATTCTAAGCTCCCGGGAATAAATGCAGCAAAACCATACTTGGGCAAAACTGATTTCATATATAACTTCCTTTCAGTGATTCTTCTTTTAATTCAGTTAAAATTAAGTTGCTAATAACACAGGGAAACAAATGAGAATAGAGAGATTAATTCTAACTTCAGGAACCACAGAAAGCTTCCCAGAAGAGATGACACTTGGGCTCAGTTACTAACAGTGACTTGTGATTTTATAGGTGGAGAGTGGACAGAAGGGCACCTTGAGTTAAAGGACCAGTATGATCAGAAGACAATCAGAACCACCAAGACTTCTTGGAATTAACAGGTTACATTCAGAAGCAGAGGTAACTTACCTGGGTGGATAAAAAACAAAGGTGAAGATTTTTCTAACTCGATATTATCTAGGCAGATGGTATTCCTTAGGTGCCAGCTATTGATCTGCAATATCTCTGAAATTCTTGGGGACTTATATAATGGAATGGCACCAAGATGGTGAGACGAAGTGACAAACAGAATTTGAAATCTAATAACCTTTCAAGTTGTAAAAATGGCTAGTAATAACTGGGACAACTCTTAATAGGAATATAATGTATGTAATGTACACGGGAAAAGAAATCTCAAATGAAATCTAGAAAATAATTCACTATGCACATTGGACAGGAAAAGATCTGGGGCTATAAAGTTGAACATGAATCAATAATAAAGTTATAACACTGTCTGAGGGTCATGCTTTGGGGCCTCTTAAAAGGTGAGAGAGCTTTGGAAGAAGATTCTTTTGCTACACCAGTCCCAGATTCTTTAGCTTGAGGCACATGATAGACATAGCACTTACCAATGTCCATTCTCTGGTAAACACTCTTATGGAGAAACATGGATATCAGGCCAAGTTATAAGTGTGTAATTCAACTGGTTTAAGCCAACAATGATTGTAAATACCACAGATGCTCTTATAAAATTTAACATAGTATTTAGTTTGGGATGGAGGTGGGGTTGGAAAACGGTGTGAAATAAGAATTAGGTTATCATTCTATGCAAAGCAAAAAGACATAAACAAATGGAAGTATTACAAATGATTAAAGGCACAGAAAATGGGGCCTCTGAAGGAATATCATACTCACTGAGTATATAATTCAGAGAAAAGAGAACTGAAGGGTGTCCTAGTAGCACCCTGAAGGAAGGTTTTTGAGAAAACTAGTGATCAGTTTTAGGTCTTCACATGATTAGATTCAACTTTGAAACATCCTCAAATTACAGATATTGAAATTAGTTGAAAGAATGCTGCTTTGCTAATAGAAGTGATTATTAGATATAGGAATTGGCCCAGGATAACGCCTGGATGTCAGACTGTCTCACTGAATTTTGGCTCTCCCACTTGGTAGCTGTGTACTTAACTTCTCTGAGCAAAGTTACTTAACTTCTCTGGGCCTCTATATTTTTATCAGTAGATCAAGATAAAAAGTAGTTGCCATCTCAAAGGGTTTTGTGAGGATAAATGTACTAATACAAATGAAAGAACTTAGAATAATTCTGGAACATAGTAAAGGCTCAATAATTATTAGCTCTTATTACTACTACTTGAGCATAATTGGTGCTCATTGACTATCTATTGATTGATTATCACAGCTAGTGCTGCCAGATTTTTATCTATCTTAAACAATAATGGCAATAATTTTGGAGGCGTGGTTTAGTTAGAGCCTTGCTTGCTTGAATTATATACTGCCCTGGTATATAGTTTTTTATTCCTCAGCAGGTGTGCAGTAGATGTGCACAAAATACTTCTGGATGTTAAAAGGCAAGATTTAGTAACAAAATGCATTTGACAACTCATTGTGAAAACAGGTTCTGCTAATTAATTGAAGGCACTGAATGCATTTTGAGGGGTAGCCTTACATCTCTGAATGCAGAGATGAGACAACTCTGCAGAGAGAGACAACTGTCTCAAAGCTTAGGATGTTTGAAATTGGAGCCCAGCTCCATAGTCTGTGACAATGCACAGTGGTTGATGAGTTAGTTCTTGAGGCTTCTGAATTTTAATGATGCTGAAGATGATATTGTGTGTCCTTCAGCTTGTTAGAGTGACACCAGCACTCCATAAATCATAATACCTGTGTATTGTAAAATCAATAGCAAAGCGCTATCTCAGCGCTAACCCTTAATAAGTTTTTCAGTGCTCTAACAGCTTAAACTTTGCCATAATGCCATTGGTCCTGTAGGTTAGGATCAGAGCATGCTTAATTTGTTTTGTAATAGAGACTTTTCACTAATGAAGGACCGATTAGTTAAGCTTTGGTTGCCACTCTGGTGATCAGTTGGCAGAACAGCTTCTGCAATTAAACTCGTGTATCTCTGTCCTAAAGCAAAAAAGGAGGCTTAAACAGTCAATAAATGTTAATCCAGTCACAACCTGTCTCTGCCTTTGAAGGCTGCCCAGGAGGGTTTTTTTTCCCCCACATCACATTTTTTTCATCTTGTTTTAAATGTGGTGGTCCCCATGGAGTCGGGATGTGGCGTACATGACCTCCCACGGTTCTGTAATAAGATCTGGCATGCTAACAACATTGTCTACAGATCTGTCATCTATGGGTCTGTCCGTCCCTCCCCCTCCCTCATCTTCTCGTCTCTTTATCCAAGGTTGAAGAATAAATGAGCAACTGAAGCTCACGAGACCTACAGAAGAAATTGGATAAGTATGTATGAAAAAAGGAGGGTGTGCTTTTGTGTTGCTAGGCCATATATTATGGTCTCTCTCTCCCACTTTCACTACATATGTATGGCTGCGATGGTGTAGGAAAGCCTCTTCCTTATTTGCTTTTATTGCAGCGAATGTGGGTTATAATTATCACTGATGCCAGGAAGTGAGAGCACAGGGCAGAGCCAGCAAGCAAAGTGGAACTTCAGAATAATTTCCAGGATTGGGAAAGAAGGAGGAAAAAAGAAAAAACTTGGAAATAAAAAAAACTTCTAAAAACTATTTAGTACTCCCCATGTTATCTGTGTTCTCAAAATTCCAGATATTTTCCATTGTTTTTTAAGTACTCACTTACATAAGAGAGAGGAGTAAAGACTGATAGCCAGAGAAGAAAGTGGCTAATATAGACTGTGGCCCAGCTACTTGTGGGTGAACAAAAGAGAGTGACCTGAAAACATAAATGTCCTCTGTTAGATCCCAGACCACATGCTTTGGGAGTCTAGTGACATTTATTTATTTTTTTCCTCTAAGTAGGAGCTTGCATTCCATAGGGCATGCTTGGGGTCCATTTTACTTTGTATAACTTAGCCTGTGTTCTTGATTAGAAGTTTCAAAGTTGTGGGGAAATGATATGCAAAGGAGAGTGAGTGGGCAAAAGCACAGAAAGTTAGTTTTCTCTGAGTCACCTGTATGGGGTGGCAGTGCTGAAAATTGATAACAGGGAACAAATCAAAATAGTGGGAATCAAAATAGGGAGGAATAGGATTTAACCTGCTCTTAACTTGGTTTTGTAGAACTATTGTTTGGTTGGCACTTAATTTGGCATACTGGTAATTTATGATAAAATTTTGTCATTTAGAATAAGGTAAATTAGCACTCAGTATTAACTTAAACTATGCTTTTTTTAAAGCTTTCTGAAGCTGGAGAGCTCTTTCACATGGGTCTTCTTCCTGAAATGCAAACGCTAGGGTAAGATCTGATAGCTATGGAGTAGGCAGGAATTAATCGTGTCCCTAAACCCATTTATTTTTAAAGAATCCCCAGTAATTTCTCTGTGACTCGTTGGTTTTTCAGGGAAAAGACTTTCAAAGCAATGCCATAGAATATACACAAATATATAGACTTTGTTTTAGTAAAGGCAGACCCTTTCAATTATTCAATTACTCAGTTAACAGGTATTTATTGAGTGTCTACTATGTATTCCAAGTCAGGTACAGAAGAAACAATGAAAAATAAGACAAGCATGGTCTCTGCCCTTAGTCCTACGCCCACTGTTGGGAACTCTAAAAGTACGCAAAGAAATACATTTAAAATAAAAAAACCCCCACATATCATGAGTACAGGCAGCAAAAAATAATTAGTGCTACTCAAGTAATTTATGACCCTAATGGACACTAAGCCATGTGCTGCAAACCTTGATATTCAGTTAGTGGCATCTTTCTGAGCTCTCATTCTGTAAAAAGCACTGTCAGATACTGTGGGTAATTGTCAAGAACATTAAAGAAGTTCAGTTCTCAAACTTATAATTTTATTTTTCTCCCTCAAGAATGTAAGATGGAATCTATATGTCAGAAAAACTGTAATCAATTAAAAAGATGTAATATGTATATTTAGACTTTATATTTTCATTTTACATTATAGACATGTTGCCGAACTGTTGGCTGTACAGTGGTATCGTTTGAAATGCATGTTTAAAGAAATCCTGCTGTGATTCTTTTTACTAAACAGAGGAGAACCTTTAACGTGGATAAATTACTAGATATTTTCTGTCCTCTAGGTCTGAGTTTTGTAAATTGGGTTTTCCTGATCAGCAGACGTGTGCACACGCAGGTATAAAGCCTCTCAGAGAGTCTGAATAGCCAGAGGCAGGAAATGCGGGTTGGCCCTGCCACGGAATAGTTAGGTAGAACTGACTCAGCAGCCTGTGATAGGCGGGGGGCCACTTGCTCCTGGACTTTTCATATTCTGGATGCTCCCAACAGCCCCAAGCCAAGGAGGGTCCTTCTGAGTTAGCAGTAGGGAGTAAGCAGGAATCGAGAGAAGGAAATCAATATCGTCATCAGTGTTGTTTAACATTTCTTTGTTAAGCTTTGCAGCCTAACAAATATTTTACAACTCTTTTGTTCCATACTCTGGTTAACCAAGAAACAAATCCAGAAGGAAAGGAGCTCTGTTCTCAACCTTCTGGGAGAGAACTTACTGTTCTCTTTAACTAATTAAAGGCCATTAAAAGCATGTGGGTTTTCCCTTAAGCCTTTAATTTAAATAGACAGAAGCAACTATGTTCCTAGTGGAGGAGCCTCTTCTTTCCTTTATGTGTGGATGGCACAAATATCATCCCTGTGGTGAGGACTGTGGCTGGATAGAAGAATGGTGTATGTTGAAATGGAAAAGGAGGTTGGCAGCAAGGGAGGAGCCTCTTTGGCCCCTTGGCCCTGACCCACAGTCTCTTCCCACTCAGGGAAGCCCACTCGGTGCCAGGTTACTGGCTCCCCAATTCCCTCCCATTCTTCCCAGTATATATAATAGGAACAGACAGAAGGAATTCTCATAGTGCACTGGTCTCCAAAGAAGCAAATACAGCTTGTTCAATAGATATGCATAGCTCAGTGGTAGATTGCAAAGAAGGATAAAATTAATCTTTCTTAGGGCAGAGCCTCTGAGGTTAAACAGATGGTACAGGTGCAGTGCACCTACTGAGACCCAGTTTCTGCTCTCTGTAAAAACGCTCATGTGGTTTTGGGGATGAACTTCTGAAGAGGATTCAGAAACTTGCATTTAATTCTCAGTTGTGTAAATCTGTTTAGACAGTTCCCTTGGAATGGGCCCCTTACATTTCTCTGGTAGAACCTTTCTGATTCTTCATCTTGTTAGGGTTACCATGAGAGTCGGGCATACTGGGAATCTAAGACTTTGGAAATTAAGCTCCATTCTCACCATTTTTTTCAGGATTAGAAAGTCCTGCCAACAACAAGCCAGGCTAATTTGAGAGTTATTGTGGGTAGAAACTGAGAAAATTACGAAGCAAAAGTTCCGAAGTCAAATTTGTGGAGGGGAAAGAGAGTCGACTGTATCGTGAATTACAGCAAGCAGGGTAGAGTGTGAGGTCTGATACGATACATTTGAATACCTGCTTTGCCATTTAACTTTGTGACTCTGAGTAAACTTATTTAACCTCCTGGAGCCTTATTTTCATGTGATTGCTGTGAAATTTTATAGAAAACACATATATAAAGCACCTAAAACAGCAGGCACAAGAGCCGTTGCTCTAGACCTATTGATTTCCCCATTCGTTTTACTTTCTTTTTGTTTTTTGGCTAAATTCAAATACTCATGCTCTTTTAACCTTTTAAGATAAAAATGCCTACAAACAAGACAACACTATAATTAGCAAGGTTATAACAAACAAAACTCAAGCTAAGTAGATAATATTTAATTTTATTTGTCTATGGGGTGTGCTGTAGTAAGTATATGGAGTTTGTGCATTTCCCATTTCCTCTTGCCAAGATGTAGAAAATGAAATTGTCATTTGTAAGCATTAATGGATAATGTGAAAACACTGGTACCATTGTATAGCTTCACTCTCAATAAGCCCTGCTAATGTTTAGGATTTTATTCCACAGTATGATGACGGTTAACACGTGCTAATCATGAAAACACATTAACGTCCCTACGACTGAAGGCACTGTACACTGTTTCCAAATCTATTTGAACCAGGCTAAATCCTAGACCCACACTGTGAAACAGAACTAGTGTGTGGCAAGCAACAGTTTTTCCTAAGCCCCAATAATTCAAATATTTTCATTAAAATACACAAAACCCTGGACTTACTTGAAGCCTGGAAAGTGCATTTATTTTTATCCTTTTTAAACAAAGAAGCTGAAAACATCAGAAATAATGAAAGTGGCATATTTTTATTGCTTTGTTCTTATAAGAACTGATTTTTAATTAAATTTAGTTTAAAACAAAAAAAATCTCATTCCTGTGCTGAACCTTTTTGCATGGCACATTCCAGCCTGGAGCTATCTTTTATTGGCCAAGTTATAAACCCCAGAAAAGGGGGTTTTATAGTGGAAATGCTGACAGAACCCACATACTGCTACTGAGCGCCTCTCTAATTAGTCTGAAACCCTGAAAGCTGAATTCCATAATATGTGGCCTGTACTATAGCGAGATTACAGTGTGGGCCAAACCCCAAGCTTAACTGGGCGTTCCACATGCAGTCAGGGCTTCCCATCAGACTATGGTGCAGCCTTTTCCAGTTGTAAAATGCTAGCACTTTTAAGCAGGAGAAGTCCTTATTGGTCCTCTTACTTATTTAAATGTTAAACAGGGCTGTTTGGATATTTTTTGATAATCTAGGAGTCCCTGACATGCAGACCCCACTTTGCAGATAAGCTTCCACCTGGGCCTGGACAGTCGCATTTCTGGGGATTCGTTTTAGCACTTATTTAAACACCTTCCATAAAGCCAGCTTTATCTGTGTCCAAGTGTTTGGTGCTAATGTTGACAGAGAAACATCCTGCCAGGGCAGTGGAGTGAGTAAACAACAGGACCTGTACAGCTTTACACACAGGAGTCCGTTTTGGCTCGCCGCCCTCTCTCCCCTGCTCCCACCCCAACTTGCCATATTTCGGCCCTCTGTTTGCCTGGAAAGATGAACAGGCGCTCATACTTGCTGGGTACAGGTCTGATAGGACCTATGTTTTTTGCAGCTGCAAAGCCCAGTCAAAAGATCCCTCAGCTAAGGTGCCCTAGCCTGGACTCAAGCTGGGCCAGCTCTTCCCCCAGGGCACTACTTAAGAAAAAATAGAAGTTCCAGGTTCAGTTAAATAGGGAATGCGTGTTAGGTCCACAGCTTGTGAAGTACCCTCCCCCTTCCTCCAGTGCGACCTTGATTTCCCTCTTATTTCTCCTTCATCTTTTAGATGACTGGGTTCCTCCCACCATGGGTTTCAGCATCCTGAGGTGTTCTGCCATGTTCAAGAGGTTAGGCGACACACTGAACGAGTCTCCTATCTATCAGTGACTACTGTCCAAGGGATACATGTCCCCAAAGTAAACGACCAGGCTAACGAAATGTCAGAAAGACTCGAAGTTCTCACAAGTGCCATCCTGGACTATAATCCTGGTGCCTCGTGGCTGAGGGCTCTACAGGCATAAGGTTGTCACCCTGAAAACCTAAAGAACATTTTAATGAAACTGGCAACCAGACCGCCTTTCTCTTGGAACTTGCTATTCCTTTGCACAGTATGTTTGGTCCAGACATTACTCCTTGGCAATTTTCAGGGACTAGGACTCTACTTTATCCCTGCACTCTTGTTTCTTGACTACTGTTCCTTCATTTCTACATTCCCTAATTAGTAATGTTTGAATCTGACCTTTGGAACTCAAGGATGGTCTAGGAGGCCAAAGCTTTTCTTCCCACTAACAGGAAAGGGGAGTCAGAGGAATGGTTTTTCACCCGGGAGGACCCCCCCCCAGAGCCCTGCTTGTTTCTAACATAGCCCTCCACCTCCCGCTTTTTTGATACTCCTTAATCTTGAGAGGAAGAGGTGGGAGACAAGAAAGAGAATAAAGTTTTGGATAAAGAGGTTAATCATAAGCTCGTCAGAGAAACCTGAGTTTAGGTGCCGAAATGGGTTTGGTTTGCCTATTGCTCAGCAGACCAAAACTCTGAGACACCAAGGGCTGCAGCAATGTGAGGAAATAGGAGAACAAGCCTCGGCTATGCCTTCCCGCGGACAAGGGGCTGGGGTATTTATGGGATGAATATAAAGAAGCGGGGCCATCTGGGGCTTGGGAGGCGTGGGGAGCACGGGGAAAAGTGATTGGAAAAAGGTGCGGTAATCGTCGTAGCTCTGTGCAGGTGTAACTGAGCTACAGGCCTCTGCACGTGCTTAGCATGATCTGAGGGTGGAGTTTTAGCCCCTCTGACATCAAAACGTAACCGAGCAGACACTTGCGCATGCCCAGTTGGAGGGTCCGTGGTCCTATCCAGTTTTAACCAGCTCAGCTTGAACTAGACACAGCTGACTCCAAGTTCCTGGAAAACAACTCAGGCAAACCGTCTATTGTTTAGGCTTGGGCCGCTTGGAGGGCCTGCAAGTCTTTTGTAGAGACAATTAAAACGACCTTGATTAGTGAAAGCAGGTGAAATGGATTTGATTAAGGATTACCCACTGTTTCAAAATGACATTTTAATGAAGAAAACCTTGAGTAAAAAAATGATACAAGATTGGCAACTCTCTAAGATTTAGCTGATTGAACTTGGAACAGAGTACTGAGACTCCAGGAAAGGCACTGGAGCAATAGCATACTAGTGGATTCATTCTCAGTGGGTAAACTACAGATAGAAAAAAGAGGGCAGGCGGAACTGGACAAGCTGATCCTAAAGTTTGCATGAAAGATAAGGAATCAAAACTAGTCAAGGCACATTTGAAGAAGATAGGAAGGGAGAATCCATCCTAAAATATGTCAAAGCTTCTCGTAAAGTTACAGTAATGAAGACATTGGGCTATTGGTTGAAAGACAAATAGACCAATGACAGAGAACACAAAGCCCCCAAACCAACATATGGGCATTTAGCAGTTCTAGAGAGAGCATGAGATCTCAGGGACATCACACTTGTTAAGTGATGCTTGGACAAACGGATAAGCAGGTAAAAATGTAGATTTTTAAATGTCATATCATATATAAAAATGCATTTCAGAAGTGAAAAGGAAAAAGTTTAAACTTTTAGTTTAAATACGGAAAATATCCATATAAAATGGGCTAAAGATTTGTTAAATAAGATGCACAAACCACAGGAAGAGATTGATAAAGTAAACTAACTGAAATTAAACTGAGAAACAAGCTGCAGACTAGGAGAAGATATTCGCAATAAATATAACTGATAAAAGAGTGGACTCTGTATGTGTGTGTGTGTGTGTGTGTGTGTAGGCACACTTATTTACTTATGAGTGCTGGGAGTGTAAATTGTCCAATCCCTTTGGAGAGAATCTGGCAATATCCAATGTGGTTAAAGTTGAGCATATTTCATAACACAGCAATTCCTAGTCTAGTGTATACAGTAAAGAAACTTTTGTCAATGTGTATAAGGAGTCACAAGTAAGACTATTCAATGAAGTATTGAAATGACAAAGAATTGGAAACAACATAAATATTTATCAATTATGAAACAGAAAAATAAATTGTACAAGTTTTGGCAAGGATGTGGCAAAAAGGGAACACTCCTACACTGTTGGTGTGAATGTAAATTGGTGTAGCCACTGTGGAAAACAGTATGTAGGTTTCTCAAAAAACTAAAAATAGAACTATCATATGGCCCAGCAATTCCACTCCTGGGTATATATCAGAAAGAAACAAGAACGCTAATTTGAAAAGATACATACACCCCAATGTTCACAGCAGCACTAATTACAATAGCCAAGATATGGAAGCTACCTAAGTGTCCATCAACGGATAAATGGATAAAGAAGATGTGGTATATATATAGATTGGAATACTACTCAGCCATAAAAAAGAATGAAATTTTGCCATTTGCAGCAACATGGATGGACTTGGAGGGCATTATGCTAAGTGAAATTAGTCAGACAGAGAAAGACAAATACTGTATGATATCATTTATATGTGGAATCTAAAAATTGCAACAAACTAGTGAATGTAACAAAAAAGCAGACTCACAGATATAGAGAACAAACTAGTAGTTACCAGTGGGGAGGGGGGATGGGGCAATATAGGGGTGGGGGTGGGAGACACAAACTATTGCATGTAAGATAGGCTCATGGATGTATTATACAACAGGGGAAATATAGTCAATATCTTGTAATAACTGTAAATGGAAAATAACCTTTAAAAATTGTATAAAAATTTAAAGAAGGACTTCCCTGGTGGAGCAGTGGTTAAGAATCCACCTGCCAATGCAGGGGACACGGGTTTGAGCCCTGGTCTGGGAAGATGCCACATGCTGCAGAGCAACCAAGCCTGTGCACCACAACTACTGAGTCTGCGCTCTAGAGCCCACGAGCCACAACTACTGATATCCATGCGCCTAGAGCCTGTGCTCCGCAACAAAGAGAAGCCACCACAGTGAGAAGCCCGCAACAAAGAGTAGTCCCCGCTTGCCGCAACTAGAGAAAGCCCGCGTATAGCCAAAGACCCAACACAGAAAAAAATAAATAAATAAAATTTAAAAAACAGCTAAAAAAGGATTGTTGTAAAATCATAAAATGGAATAATACTGTACAGTGGTTAAAACGAATGAATTAGATCTACATGTACCTCTGAGGATACATCTCAAAGACATATAGTTGATTGAAAAAAGCAATTTGCAAAGGATATATACAGTATATATACACTTTGAAAGTATTAATAATTTTTAAAATTCACTAGATACTTCTATTTTGTTATGGGTAAATATATATGTTGAAATGTACAATGATAAAGTTATAAAGGCAATGTTGTATCTTCCAGATTGTGATTTCCTCTGGGGAGCAAACAGGAGGAATAGTTAAATCTACATAGTTTTATAAATTTTATAAAAGTGTCTATTTGTATTTTAAATCTCATCCTATTAATATTTTTCTTTTTATGTATAATTTACCATGTACATAAGTTACTAGTATAGTCGAACACACATATTATTAATATTTATGCAATCATTATGCAATCACATGCAATCATCTTATGCTAACTGTTTTTGAAATACTTTTTCACTTACATATAAACAACTTTCTATATCAATACATCATTTTCTTCAATATCATTTAACTAGTACCCTTTCTGTTAGACTTTTTGTAATATTTTCAATAATAACATATTTCTTTCTGATTATAAAAATAGATATTCACTGTAGAAAATATAAAAAAGAGAAAGAGAAAATTTTAAATCACTCATAATCATACTACTCAAAGAAAAACAAAATTAATATTTTTGTGAGTGTATTCTATTCTTGTGTGTTTGTACATTTGCAGTATATAGACTATAATTCTAATTTTGGAAAAACTATTAAAAACTAGCATATATAGTTTTGCCTTTTTTTAACTTAACATTTTTTCATAAGCATTTCTCCATATCATTAAATATCTTTAAAAACTTAAATTTTAATAGTTGTATAGTTTCCATCAAATAGATTGACCATAAATTATTTAACCATATATTGTTGGACACTGATAATACTTCCAATTTGCCACTATATTGTAAATAGCACTGTAATAAACACTGTTATACAGAAATTGTGGTAAGCCTTGGTAATTATGGTAGACTCTGGGTCAAAAGCTAAGGACTTTTTAAGGCTCTTAATACATATTGCCAAATTGCTTTCCAAAAAGAATCAGACAATATTTTATACCTACATGTAAGTGATATGGGGATATATTAAAGACATTAAACATTTTATTTTTATATAATCTAAGTGGGCATGTTAATTCATGGAATGAATCTGTCCTTGAATTTGGTAGAAGAATCTATGCTTATGATTTAATTGATTGCAATCCGTGCAAAAAAGTAGTTCTTATAAGGATAAAATGTTTTCATAATTGAAACATTAGTCATCTGACTTGATAAATGTTCTTTTAGGACACACTGGGAACTGAAAGAAAAAGTTGAATGTTTCTTTTGTGGTATAAAAACAAATGAACACATATGGAAATACTATAAATTTACATATTAAGGGTGCCTCAAAAAATAGAGAAAAAATACACATGGAAGAGGAAAAGATTCAATGTTTTTAAAATGATATGTACCATAATTGGAGCTTATTTATAAAACATTTTCATTATTAAAACCAAAACATATGGTTGTTTTTCATGAGAGTTGGCAAGTGTTTTTATTGCTTTATAAAAAAATATTGAATTATGCTCTATAAATCTAATTGGCATACAGAGTTTTAATGGTATATATTCTCCTTCATTAACTTAGAGCTGTTTTCCATAAATACCAAATAGTGGTTAAAGCTCAAAATGAGAGCTTACAAGGTTAAATCTAGGTGTTAAAAATTCAGACAAATCAGATTTTGAAATATAATTTTAGAATACGATCTAGGTCTTTTCAGATTTTCAGGGGAGGCTGATTCAAGTGATTTCTAAAGGAATGCTTTATTCTAACTTCCACTTTGAAGTATAAATACTACCAATAGAAAAGCAAAGATTTGGGGATGTTAAGTAGTTTTCAATTCTAGAAGTCGATAAAGGTCAGGGCTCCCTGGCCACAAAAATGGGTTATGTTTACTGTGTTCATTCTTTGTAACACTCAAACGGATATGAAATTTCACTGATAATTTTTGCCAACAATCCAAGATGGAAGAGCCTTATGGAGATAAAGACCAAAACTGTCACAATTGCTTCTTAGAATGTGAAAACGAACAAAAGTTAAAATGGTATTTTGTTGAAGTTAGGAATTCAGTTCCAAATAACTCAGCTTTAAAGGTTCAGTCTATCAAAATAGTTTTTGTCTCTCTGTGCCACTTCCTGCCTTTCATGAATGGGCTCTGAGCCCCTCCAGAGATCAATGACAGTGCCCACCAGGCCTCTTTGGGAGATGACTGGGGAAGGAGTGCTCATATGCTAGGGAGATAGGGAGTGGATGGGAAGGGAAGCATGATTATTCTTCTTGGAGCTCCAAGTCCCAGCTGCTAGGTCCCAGGAGATCAATGGGTGTCACATAGGTTCCAGGGGTAAAATAGGAATGTTGTAATTTGTTGAGTTTATATCTTGACTTTTACTATTGACTTTTATTATTGAGAGAAAAAAGTGAGAGAAAGAAATTAAAAGAATAAGTTTTATGCAGACCCAAAGGTGAACTCTTAACTGTTGACTCCAAACCCAAAATACACTGAACAATAGTAGAGTAGGTAAATAAGCCCATATTTCTTTGTTTTTGTTTTCCAGAAACAGATTATAATTGTTTCTTTAGGGTAAGATTAATTTATTAATTGGTATATATTGATTGCTCATTATGTGCCCAGCTATGTGCAAATGAGACAAAGAGGTATGAGCCATGGTTTCCAGCATGTAAGGAGTTAATATATTTGGGGACCTTAAGGCACAGAGGAAAATGAGACTGAACGATAGCAGCCTTCTTTGAAGCTGACATTGCCATAGGAACTCACTCTGCTAATGACATCTATGTGTTCTCAGGGTCACTGGACCCATTCTATTAATGACTAAGCCTATAGTTCAGACAGTTAAGCATCCAGAAGGCACAGCTAACACATCCTCAACAAAGGCACTGTGACTTTAGTGCTAGGAAAGAGAGGGGAGGCATATAGCATAGTGGTCAAGAACTTTGGCATTGGGGTTAAATTAGAACCAAGTTCAAGTGCTTCACTACTCTCCTGGCTATATACTTTGGGCAAGTTACTTAAACATCCTGAACCATAGTTTTCCCATCTGTAAAATGCAGTATGTAGCTCAGAGAGCTGCTGTAAGGATTAAAAGAGTGTTGCATGAGAATGCCTAAGACATAAATACTAGATTTCCTTGACTTTAAGATGTTATCAGTTGGACACTGCACCATTGGTCAAATAACAGCTTTGGAGACAGAAGAAGAAACATTAGGTTAAATACAAACATTAAAATAAAACCTGCTGGTAGTATATATTTATGTACTTTCTTGTTATACTATAAGTCTGCAACTTAGCTTTCTGCATATTGAGATAGAGTCTGCTGAACCACTTTTGTAATCGATAGTTATGTGTATGTAGCAAGCCAGTGACATGTGGCTTTCCATAGCTGACACCTGTGATCTTGATCTTGTTAGCATCTTTTGGATTGAAAATATAATTTTTGAAGGTTATGGGAAAACCATTTCCTGTTTGGTTAAATGTGTGGCATTTTCTCCTGAGCTAAAGGAAGTTAAGCAGCTTTTCTTGAAAGGCAGATGCTTGAGAGACAATCCCTTACAATGCATGAATCAGTCACACCAGCCTCTTTTAGTTTTGGTAATTCTAAAATGTAATCTGCTAGATTTGGCAAGTTCTATTGTCTGTAGTCATAGTTCCAAGCACAGGCCAAGCATTCTTCTATGTTCCCAGTAACTTTTTCTTTCAATGCTGCATCATACTGTAATCTTTTTGAAGAATTTTCAGGACAATTAAGGATACACCTTTAAAGAAAGTTCAACCGCTTGTGGTGCTACCAATGCAAATAATTTAACTGAGATGATAATCAGATAAACAGACACTTCCTGAGTAAGCCTGATTTCAGATATACCCATGCAATAAAACTACCTGCCTAGAAGCCAGCAGTTTCCTTCTGACATCAACTGTAAGATTCCCCCCTTCCTCAGAAACATTAAAATGTGCCTCTGAAAAGGAAGGAGATGATCAGGTAGAGGAGAGAGAGGGCCTTTCAGGCAGAGGAGGAGGCATATACAACAGCATGGAGATGAGGATGTTGGGACAGTTTTATGTGGGGATAGTTTAGGGTTTTGACAGGAAACCAGGATGGACTGGGAGCTCAGACACATTTGTTGAGACACAGGCTTGCAGCTCGTAGTAATTTGGGACTTAATAGTTTGAGAATCCATGAAAAGTTTCCAAGCAAAATAATGACACAACCTGGGCTTAGAAAAGACATTCTTTTGATACTGTGTGGGAGACTGGAGTGAAGCAGTTATGTGGATATATCGAAGCCCTGGGTAAGAGAGAATGCAATCTTCAACTAAATGACAGACATTTAGGAAGGAAAATTGATGATTTGATGACCAAATGGATGGAATTTCCACTAATTAGTTAGGTAGTCATCTAGTAGGATCTCTAAAAACAAAATATTTTAGTTTCTGAGTGTGGGACAAAATAAACCAAAATATTTTAAAATTGTAATGATTGGTAGTCAATATCTTTTTTTTCTAAAGTGCATGTTTCCAAGGGTAGAGAATAGAATTTTATCTTTGCATATTTTTCCTTGCAAATAAGCAGTTATGGCCGTTGTCAAGGTCATGGTCACAGATGGAGACTCCGAGCCAGAGACCTTCAGATAGCTTGTCCACATAGCCAAGGAGCCACCAGGACAATTTTGACAAGTCTCTGTCTTCCTCCCTTCATCTCTTATTAAGTTTGGCAAGGAAGCTTTAGAAAGTAGGACAGGCAACTCAGCATTAGAGAACTGAAAGTAAGGAAGTAGGCCTTAGCTCAGTGAGGGGCAAATAAACATAGTTACAGATGTAGAATTGTAGCATTTAAGATAATGTTAAAGCATTTAGGAGTTAAACCTTCTCTTAATCCTTATTCTAACTGTCAGGTAAGAAGCAAAACTAAGAAATATTAGTATAGTTATCTAAATAAATAACTTGCACTGTTAAAAAAACACCCAGATGAGGATCCCATGGCACATAGATATACCCTTTTGAAGAGCTCACCCTTGCTGTAAGCATGATGGTGGCACCTGTGCTACTCTAATCCACCCACCCAACACAGCGTGCTGAGTGTAGCCACGGAACCTGGAAAGCGGGAAAGGCCTTCGTTGAATTTGCCTTGCAATCTTAACCCCATTTCAATGGTAGAAATGTTTCACCTTCCAACATTCAAACATTCCAACTTCAATTCTCATCAGAGAAGAGAATTTGTTGCTGGATATATGGAGATACATGCAACGTGAGGAATTATCAAACTATAGAATTTGTTCAGGTCTCAATGGTGAATGAAGTTTTATTCAACCAAGGGATGAGAACCAAAGATGGGAAAGAAAAGAACATTAATGCAACTCGTTTGCAAAGATGACACTGGGTTTTATCACTTATCCTAGAACTCTGGATTCCATGTCAGGAACCTTTTTGGTTCCCCTACAGAGACAATGACTTTGGAGTTGATGCTTTTCATATATGTGAGTTTATAAGGTCATGCAGAGTAGCAATAAGAATAAATAAACCTGTAGCATACTGGGATTTTCCCTGAATTTTATAACCTCTGGATATAGCAAAGCTCTATCTTAGTGTAGTGTTGGGTTGGGAAACATATGTGTAATTTTAAGCAAATACATAAGTATAATGAAGCATTGACATACATATCTTCTGGAATTTATTAGTAACATGAAACCACGATGAGTTCTATTTTCATTCCTTACTAAGCCATTTGTTCTTTATTCTATAAATACAAGCCAATGACACAATTGCAATTATAGAGGCTTATAGAAATGGAGGCCTCAAAGCCAAGAAATGAAAGATGGTAATACCTGAAGCAGCAGTGATGAAATTGTGATTTGCTATTTGAAGTCGAGGCATGGAATGACAGACAAAATAGGTTAAAGAATAAAACAAGAGGCTGTAGGACATCAGAATCTTTACAGAAAACTGCATTCAGTATGTATAGACATAGCCATACAGTTCTTAAAAGCATCAGATTAGAGAATGTTTATGGAAGTGCTCACAAACCATAAAGCACTATAGAAATACATGATTATTATATTATTATATTCTAGAATGAGAAAGAGAAAATACTTTGTAACTAATGTACTCACACATCATTTAGAATCTATCTTAGACTGATCCTTCAGGGCTCTAAGGGAGCTTTTCATTCTTCTTATTGTTTTGATGGTTTATGCATTTCTAATTATTACCACTTCTAACATATCCTTGAGAAAGAGAAAAGCATAAAATTATGACATGAAGGTGACATTTTAAAGATGGAAAGGGAAAAGGAATTATGAATATAGGAGAGAAAAATAAAATTGGGAACAGAAAACTAAAACTCAAAATTATTTATCATTCAGTGAATTCAATCAACAAATATTTATTGAGTTAAATGCCTGTTAAATGCCAAGAATTGCTAGGGCCTGGGGATCCAGAAATGAAAAGACAAGGAAATTATATGTGTATTGTTGTCCTGAGTTCCTTGAAGAAAAATGATGCTTATCGGAAGCAGACAAAATTGACTATCACTGGCTTAGAGTACATTGACTAATATGTTTTCTAGTAGAGGGGATTCTTTCAGCTTCATGCATGATCTCAAGACAGCCAGAGGTACTGTTTTCACACAAGATGTGATCTGTTGGGTCACTGGTCAAATGGTTCGTCACGTGTCAGTAGCAGCACTTAGAAGTAATTTTATAGGCTTTTTTTATCCATCATGTCAAAAAATACACAGTATTGAAAAATACACAACATTATTTATTTTGAAAAATGGACAACCCTATCCTAGTCAATGAACTGAAGGAGTGGCATCAGGAATCTAATGATGGCTTACTGGAAAAAGAGGAGATATGACAGATGTCATTCATTTATGAGAGCCACAGAACAAAGGGGGACTGGGAAGCTGCTGTCACTGGTCTGGGGTTGTGAAACATGCTTAATACAACCAAGCTGCATTGATAATAGCTCAGGAATGCCTACCTGTTATTGATCTATACATTCAGGAAAGAAGATTTTATTCAGCAAAGATGTGAATATAAAATATGCCAAGTTCCTGTATGGGTAGCTGAGTTTTAGAAAAGAAACTATAAGGGGCAAAGGGCCTAGTATCTCTACAAAGTGATACAGAGGGAGTATGTGTCTGCCTAGGAAAGTGTTGGCTTACACAGTATTTCCATTCATTACCTTGGTGGATTTACATGTCCTAGAGGTGGATCCTCAGTTTTACAAGCTTAAAAATTTGATTTTTATTAGCACACCAAGAGTGAATTCATCTCTCAGGACCGATTTCATGGTAACTGAGCTCATGAGACTGATGTATAAAACCATAACTTACAATTTACTAGTTTTATTAATAGTGAAAATGTGCCTGTCCCTGGAATGGACCTACTCCCAGCCCAGAAGATACACTCAATTTTTCCCTCTAGGCAATCAAATTGTAATCAGAAGGTGACTTGGTGAGTGCTGAATCAAAACAAAGGGAGTTCAAAGAATCAAATGTTCAATTATGTCAGATTAATGTAACTTGATGCATAAGCTTACAATAGAAATGGCCTTGCCCAAGAGTTCTGAAAATCCAAAGTCCTCAGCCTGAAGCTCTCCTGACATGGACAGTGCTGTTTAATTTTTGTCTCTGAGTTATTTCATTTTCTTAGCTTCCACTGTTAA
This sequence comes from Monodon monoceros, assembly GCF_005190385.1. Classification (NCBI taxonomy): domain Eukaryota; kingdom Metazoa; phylum Chordata; class Mammalia; order Artiodactyla; family Monodontidae; genus Monodon; species Monodon monoceros. The sequence goes on along the minus strand of NW_021703772.1, from coordinate 57,478,457 downwards.
CCAAACCATTCTGGTTTATAAACAGCCAGGTGGTAGAGAATTGCAGGATGATCAGGTACAGTGTTTTAGAGGAAAAACTTAGTGTGCCCTGGAAAATATACAAGGAACTATTATTTCATTTGGAGGTGATTTTGTTAGCACTGCCCATTTCCCTTGAATTGCTCTGCACACGTAGGTCATGTGGCAGCTGGTACATGGATTAGGAAGTGGTGAACTAGAATTGATATCAAGGCCTCTGTTGCCATTACTAAAGAACACTGAACTGTGTGCCCCACGTGATCATGCCTTCCATCAGGAAGATACCTATGCTCAAGTTAGCAAACAAAAAATTGAACGCACAAACTGAAACTGAGATGGGAAAAGATTATGGGATAAAGAGAGTCTGTCACCGTTAATAAAGGGTCAGGAGTCTCAGTGGAAAAACTGTCTTCCAAAGTGATGTTCTTTAGTTCTTGCCAAGCATCTTTTGAACTTTTTTCTTACCCTGCCCCACCTCTGCAACTGCAGTGCAGAATTCTCAACACGGTGGTAAAAATTTGGCCTCCTCCATGCAGCTCACTGTACTGAGAGAAGCTGAGTTATAAAAATGATTCTCTGAAACTGGAACAACAGACAGCGAGGAAGAATGGATGGCAAAGATGCTGCCTTTTCATAAAGCTTTTATGTCAAACCACTAAGAGTTCCAGGAAGAAAGACTACCTCTTGGAAAGCCTTCCTTCATGCGTGTTCACTCTGAAGCCCTTAAGTAGGTCTGCCAGGCATCGCAAAGATGTTAGCCAGCATGTTATATCTAACAAATGCTGGCACAGCACAGCCGCATAAGAGGAGTCGGCTCCAGGAATCAGGGAGTGAGCTAAATTAGCCCACATGCTAAGCAGGCCCTACTGTTATAATGTATACGAAGCTTTGGGGTTTGAAATTTCCCTTCCAGAAGCATATTTTATTGCATTATCTCCCCAATAGACCTCAGCTTTATTCTTTCTTCGACAGCCTTTCTTCTGAAGCACGAATCCAAGGGGTTGCTGCCCCAAAGAATGACACTGACAGCAAGACAAAGACGGCTGATAGAACTGAAGCTGAGGGCAGGATGAACTACAGAGTGAATGTGCATAGTCAGGCCATGATTTCCTCCTATTTAGTTGTATATAACTTGATAACGATAGGAAGTGGGAGGGGGAGGAAAATATTCTTATACATTCTTATCCCTCCCTCTTCCTCTTTCTTCTTCTCCTTTTCCGTCTTCTCCTTCTCCTTCTTTCCTCCCCCCTCCCCCATATTGAACAGGCCCTTATGGAAGTGTTACATTCAATTTTAACTCCTCAGTAAAAACAAGATGTGGAAAATTCAAAAGTTTACTTATTGAAAAAGTGTCTTCTGAAGTGTATAGAAGGCATCTGCTTCCCAAATCCTTTACTAACATCAAGAGCTGCTATTCTCTAAGAGTGAATTTTGAGTCATGTTCAACTATTTCCTTTAGCTCCTAATTTCAATCAACCCATCTCTAATTCCTACTGAAACTTCATTTCTTTAATTTGACCCTTCCTGTTCACTTTCCCCATCTTGATTATCCTATCTAGAAGTGACTACAATGGTAATTAAGTTGGTCAGTGGTAACCACTTCTGGTCTCTAGAGCTCTATATTTACCCCAATCTCAACCTCGAATGTCATTTTTATTATACCATTTTTCTAAGAGAAATACTTAATTTACCAAGGGCAAAAAAGGAGCTAAGTATTTCATCATCTTCAAAATTAATTATTAGGTATTATTTCTAGTCATCTTATTTGGGCCCCAAATAAGATGCGCTTCCAGAATTAGGAAATAAGAACATGAAAAACCATGATAACTAGAATGAAAAGGTACCATAAACAAACTATGTTTAGTAGTTCTTGGAAATCATCTTGAAGCAATTCATCCTACTGGGAGACTTGTAAATATATTACTCATAAGATTGGAGTATCGTCCCCCCTCCAAATACTCCAATCTAAAACTGAACAAAGATAAAATAAGATGCAATCTTATAGTGTAACATGAGACCATATATGACATATTGGTATCTTGGAAAAGAGGCACTTCGTAGAAAAGATGGTCAGTGAATTCTGTCCCAGATGCTCTGATTCTATAAGGTTGGTACATATGCTTAGTCTGATACATGCTCATCTAGAGTCTAGGGTAGGGTAATGTGGTTTGGTACTGGGTAGAAATATCTGTCAAAGAACATTCTGTTCCCTTTGCTCTCATTCTGAGTATGCCACCTGACTTTATGCTAAATAAACTCATATGAGACTTGTTATGAATTAGGGGCCAATTTATCAATTTTCGGTTGGAGCTACAACCTGGGGAAAAACACCTGCTTCGTGTATGGGGCACTCCTTCCGAGTGAGCAGGTGAACTCAGAGGAGCAGGGGTAGAGGTAGGGGGAAGGTCCGGGTTCACATGAGTTGAGCACTTGCAGACTGATTAACCTCACATTTATGAAACAGAAACTGAAAATGCTGACCTCAAAACAAACTCTTGGACCAGGAAGACCACATACCTTTAAGCCAAGCAATCTCTCTGTACAAAATTCTGAAGGAACATAATTTTGTTACTAAACATTTCTGCTCATAAAAATCATCTGGGGAGCTTTCTAAAAATGCAGACTGGGGGGCTTCCGGGAAGATGGCGGAAGAGTAAGACACGGACATTACCTTGCTCCCCACACATACACCAGAAATACATCTACATGTGGAACAACTCCTACAGAACACCTACTGAACGCTGGCAGAAGACCTCAGAGCTCCCAAAAGGCAAGAAACCCCCCACGTACCTGGGTAGGGCAAAAGAAAAAAGAATAAACAGAGACAAAAGGATAGGGACGGGACCTGCACCAGTGGGAGGGAGCTGTGAAGGAGGAAAGGTTTCCACACACTAGGAAGCTGCTTCGCGGGCGGAGACTGCGGGTAGTGGAGGGGGAAAGCTTCGGAGTCGAGGAGGAGAGCACAACAACAGGGGTGCGGGGGGAAAAGCGGAGAGATTCCCGCACAGAGAATCGGTGCCGACCGGCACTCACCAGCCCAAGAGGCTTGTCTTCTCCCCCGCCGGGGCGGGCAGGGCTGGGAGCTGAGGCTTGGGCTTTGGTCGGAGAGCAGGGAGAGGACTGGGGTTGGCGTTATGAACACAGCCTGCAGGGGGTTAGTGTGCCACGGCTGGCCGAGGGAGTCCGGGGAAAAGTCTGGACCTGCCGAAGAGGCAAGAGACTTTTTCTTCCCTCTTTGTTTCCTGGTGCTCGAGGAGAGGGGATTAAGAGCGCTGCTTAAAGGAGCTCCAGAGACGGGCGCGAGCCGCGGCTAAAAGCGCAGACCCCAGAGACGGGCATGAGACGCTAAGGCTGCTGCTGCCGCCACCAAGAAGCCTGTGTGCGAGCACAGGTCACTATCCACACCCCCCTTCCGGGGAGCCTGTGCAGCCCGCCAATGCCAGGGTCCCATGATCCAGCGACAACTCCCCTGGGAGAACGTACGGCACGCCTCAGGCTGGTGCAACGTCATGCTGGCCTCTGCTGCCGCAGGCTCGCCCCGCACTCCGTGCCCCTCCCTCCCCCCGGCCTGAGTGAGCCAGAGCCCCCGAATCAGCGGCTCCTTTAACCCCGTCCTGTCTAAGCGAAGAACAGACGCCCTCCGGTGACCTACACGCAGAGGTGGGGCCAAATCCAAAGCTGAGCCCCTGGGAGCTGTGAGAACAAAGAAGAGAAAGGGAAATCTCTCCCAGCAGCCTCAGAAGCAGCGGATTAAAGCTCCACAATCAACTTGATGTACCCTGCATCTGTGGAATACATGAATAGACAACGAATCATCCCCAAATTAAGGAGGTGGACTTTGAGAGCAAGATTTATTATTTTTTCCCCTTTTCCTCTTTTTGTGAGTGTGTATGTGTATACTTCTGTGTGAGATTTTGTCTGTATAGCTTTGCTTCCACCATTTGTGGGAGGGTTTTATCCGTCCGTTTTTTGTTTTGTTTTGTTTTAATTTTTTTCTTAATAATTACTTTTTATTTTAATAACTTTATTTTATTTTACTTTATCTTCGTTCTTTCTTTCCTTCCTTCCCTCCTTTAGACAACGAATCATCCCAAATTGAGGAGGTGGACTTTGAGAGCAAGATTTATGATTTTTTCCCCTTTTCCTCTTTTTGTGAGTGTGTATGTGTATGCTTCTGTGTGAGATTTTGTCTGTATAGCTTTACTTCCACCATTTGTCCTAGGGTTCTATCCGTCGGTTTTTTTTTCTCTTAATAATTATTTTTTTATTTTAATAACTTCATTATATTTTATCTTACTTTATTTTACTTTACTTTATCTTTCTTTTTTTCCTTCCTTCCCTCCTTCCTTCCTTCCTTCCTTCCTTCCTCCCTCCCTCCCTCCTTTCTTTCTTTCTTTCTACTTCTACTAATTCTTTCTTTCTATTTTTTCTCCCTTTTATTCTGAGCCATGTGGATGAAAGCCTCTTGGTGCTGCAGCCAGGAGTGAGTGCTGTGCCTCTGAGGTGGGAGACCCAACTTCAGGACACTGGTCCACAAGAGACCTCACAGCTCCACATAATATCAAATGGGGAAAATCTCCCAGAGATCTCCATCTCAACACCAGCACCCAGCTTCACTCAACGACCAGCAAGCTACAGTGCTGGACATCCTATGCCAAACAACTAGCAAGACAGGAACACAACCCCACCCATTAGCAGAGAGGCTGCCTAAAATCATAAGTCCACAGACACCCCAAAACACACCACCAGACGTGGACCTGCCCACCAGAAAGACAAGATCCAGCCTCATCCACCAGAACACAGGCACTAGTCCCCTCCACCAGGAAGCCTACACAACCCACTGAAGCAACCTTAGCCACTGGGGACAGACACCAAAAAACAATGGGTACTACGAACCTGCAGCCTGCAAAAAGGAGACCCCAAACACAGTAAGATAAGCAAAATGAGAAGAAAGAAAAACACACAGCAGATGAAGGAGCAAGATAAAAACCCACCAGACCTAACAAATGAAGAGGAAATAGGCAGTCTACCTGAAAAAGAATTCAGAATAATGATAGTAAAGATGATCCAAAATCTTGGAAACAGAAAGAGACAAAATGCAAGAAACATTTAACAAGGACCTAGAAGAACTAAAGAGGAAACAAACAACGATGAACAACACAATAAATGAAATGAAAAATACTCTAGATGGGATCAATAGCAGAATAACTAAGGCAGAAGAACGGATAAGTGACCTGGAAGATAAAATAGTGGAAATAACTACTGCAGAGCAGAATAAAGAAAAAAGAATGAAAAGAACTGAGGACAGTCTCAGAGGCCTCTGGGACAACATTAAACGCACCAACATTCAAATTATAGGGGTCCCAGAAGAAGAAGAGAAAAAGAAAGGGACAGAGACAATATTTGAAGAGATTATAGTTGAAAACTTCCCTAATACGGGAAAGGAAATAGTTAATCAAGTCCAGGAAGCACAGAGAGTCCCATACAGGATAAATCCAAGGAGAAATACGCCAAGACACATATTAATCAAACTGTCAAAAATTAAATACAAAGAAAACATATTAAAAGCAGCAAGGGCAAAACAACAAATAACACACAAGGGAATCCCCATAAGGTTAACAGCTGATCTTTCAGCAGAAACTCTGCAAGCCAAAAGGGACCGGCAGGACATATTTAAAGTGATGAAGGAGAAAAACCTGCAACCAAGATTACTCTACCCAGCAAAGATCTCATTCAGATTCGATGGAGAACTTAAAACCTTTACAGACAAGCAAAAGCTGAGAGAGTTCAGCACCACCAAACCAGCTCTACAACAACTGCTAAAGGAACTTCTCTAGGCAAGAAACACAAGAGAAGGAAAAGACCTACAATAACGAACCCAAAACAATTAAGAAAATGGTAATAGGAACAAAAATATCGATAATTACCTTAAATGTAAATGGACTAAATGCTCCCACCAAAAGACACAGATTGGCTGAATGGATACAGAAACAAGAGCCATACATTTGCTGTCTACAAGAGACCAACTTCAGACCTAGAGACACATACAGACTGAAAGTAAGGGGATGGAAAAAGATATTTCATGCAAATGGAAACCAAAAGAAAGCTGGAGTAGCAATTCTCATATCAGACAAAATAGACTTTAAAATAAAGACTATTAGAAGAGACAAAGAAGGACACTACATAATGATCAAGGGATCGATCCAAGAAGAAGATATAACAATTGTAAATATTTATGCACCCAACATAGGAGCACCTCAATACATAAGGCAAATACTAAGAGCCATAAAAGGGGAAATCGACAGTAACACATTCATAGTAGGGGACTTTAACACCCCACTTTCACCAGTGGACAGATCATCCAAAATGAAAATAAATTAAGGAAACACAAGCTTTAAATGATACATTAAACAAGATGGACTTAATTGATATTTATAGGACATTCCATCCAAAAACAACAGAATACACATTTTTCTCAACTGCTCATGGAACATTCTCCAGGATAGATCATATCTTGGGTCACAAGTCAAGCCTTGGTAAATTTAAGAAAATTGAAATTGTTTCAAGTATCTTTTCCGACCACAATGCTATGAGACTAGATATCAATTACAAGAAAAGATCTGTAAAAAATACAAACACATGGAGGCTAAACAATACACTACTTAATAACGAAGTGATCACTGAAGAAATCAAAGAGGAAATCAAAAAATACCTAGAAACAAATGACAATGGAGACATGACGACCCAAAATCTATGGGATGCAGCAAAAGCAGTTTCAAGAGGGAAGTTTATAGCAATACAATCCTACCTTAAGAAACAGGAAACATCTCGAACAAACAACCTAACCTTGCACCTACAGCAATTAGAGAAAGAAGAACAAAAAACTCCCAAAGTTAGCAGAAGGAAAGAAATCATAAAAATCAGATCAGAAATAAATGAAAAAGAAATGAAGGAAACGATAGCAAAGATCAATAAAACTAAAAGCTGGTTCTTTGAGAAGATAAACAAAATTGATAAACCATTAGCCAGACTCATCAAGAAAAAAAGGGAGAAGACTCAAATCAATAGAATTAGAAATGAAAAAGGAGAAGTAACAACTGACACTGCAGAAATACAAAATATCATGAGAGATTACTACAAGCAACTCTATGCCAATAAAATGGACAACCTGGAAAAAATGGACAAATTCTTAGAAATGCACAACCTGCCAAGACTGAATCAGGAAGAAACAGAAAATATGAACAGACCAATCACAAGCACTGAAATTGAAACTGTGATTAAAAATCTTCCAACAAACAAAAGTCCAGGACCAGATGGCTTCACAGGCGAATTCTATCAAACATTTAGAGAAGAGCTAACACCTATCCTTCTCAAACTGTTCCAAAATATAGCAGAGGGAGGAACACTCCCAAACTCATTCTATGAGGCTACCATCACCCTGATACCAAAACCAGACAAGGATGTCACAAAGAAAGAAAACTACAGGCCAATATCACTGATGAACATACATGCAAAAATCCTCAACAAAATACTAGCAAACAGAATCCAACAGCACATTAAAAGGATCATACACCATGATCAAGTGGGGTTTATTCCAGGAATGCAAGGATTCTTCAATATACGCAAAACAATTAATGTGATAAACCATATTAACAAATTGAAGGAGAAAAACCATATGATCATCTCAGTAGATGCAGAGAAAGCTTTCGACAAAATTCAACACTCTATGATAAAAACCCTGCAGAAAGTAGGCATAGAGGGAACTTTCCTCAACATAATAAAGGCCATATATGACAAACCCACAGCCAACATCGTCCTCAATGGTGAACAACTGAAACCATTTCCACTAAGATCAGGAACAAGACAAGGTTGCCCACTCTCACCACTCCTATTCAACATAGTTTTGGAAGTTTTACCCCAGCAATCAGAGAAGAAAAGGAAATAAAAGGAATCCAAATCGGAAAAGAGGAAGTAAATCTGTCACTGTTTGCAGATGACATGATACTATACATAGAGAGTCCTAAAGATGCTACCAGAAAACTACTAGAGCTAATCAATGAATTTGGTAAAGTAGCAGGATACAAAATTAATGCACAGAAATCTCTGGCATTCCTATACACTAATGATGAAAAATCTGAAAGTGAAATCAAGAAAACACTCCCATTTACCATTGCAAGAAAAAGAATAGAATATCTAGGAATAAACCTACCTAAGGAGACAAAAGACCTGCATGCAGAAAATTATAAGACACTGATGAAAGAAATTAAAGATGATACAAATAGATGGAGTGATATACCACCTTCTTGGATTGGAAGAATCAACATTGTGAAAATGACTCTACTACCCAAAGCAATCTACAGATTCAATGCAATCCCTATCCAACTACCACTGGCATTTTTCACAGAACTAGAACAAAAAATTTCACAATTTGTATGGAAACACAAAAGACCATGAATAGCCAAAGCAATCTTGAGAACGAAAAACGGAGCTGGAGGAATCAGGCTCCCTGACTTCAGACTATACTACAAAGGTACAGTAATCAAGGCAGTATGGTACTGGCACAAAAGCAGAAAGATAGATCAATGGAACAGGATAGAAAGCCCAGAGATAAACCCATGCACATATGGTCACCTTATCTTTGATAAAGGAGGCAGGAATGTACAGTGGAGAAAGGACAGCCTCTTCAATAAGTGGTGCTGGGAAAACTGGACAGGTACATGTAAAAGTATGAGATTAGATCACTCCCTAACACCATACACAAAAATAAGCTCAAAATGGATTAAAGACCTAAATGTAAGGCCAGAAACTATCAAACTCTTAGAGGAAAACATAGGGAGAACACTCTATGACATAAATCACAGCAAGATCCTTTCTGACCCACCTCCCAGAGAAATGGAAATAAAAACAAAAATAAACAAATGGGACCTAATGAAACTTCAAAGCTTTTGCACAGCAAAGGAAACTATAAACAAGACCAAAAGAGAACCCTCAGAATGGGAGAAAATATTTGCAAATGAAGCAACTGACAAAGGATTAATTTCCAAAATTTATAGGCAGCTCATGCAGCTCAATAACAAAAAACAAACAACCCAATCCAAAAATGTGCAGAAGACCTAAATAGACATTTCTCCAAAGAATATATACAGACTGCCAACAAACACATGAAAGAATGCTCAACATCACTAATCATTAGAGAAATGCAAATCAAAACTACAATGACATATCGTCTCACACCAGTCAGAATGGCCATCATCAAAAAATCTAGAAACAATAAATGCTGGAGAGGGTGTGGAGAAAAGGGAACCCTCTTGCACTGTTGGTGGGAATGTAAATTGATACAGCCTCTGTGGAGAACAATATGGAGGTTCCTTAAAAAACTACAAATAGAACTACCATATGACCCAGCAATCCCACTACTGGGCATATACCCTGAGAAAACCATAATTCAAAAAGAATCATGTACCAAAATGTTCATTGCAGCTCTATTTACAATAGCCAGGAGATGGAAACAACCTAAGTGTCCATCATTGGATGAATGGATAAAGAAGATGTGGCACATATATACAATGGAATATTACTCAGCCATAAAAAGAAACGAAATTGAGCTATTTGTAATGAGGTGGATAGACCTAGAGTCTGTCATACAGAGTGAAGTAAGTCAGAAAGAGAAACACAAATACCGTATGCTAACACATATATATGGAATTTAAGAAAAAAAAATGTCATGAAGAACCTAGGAGTAAGAGAGGAATAAAGACACAGACCTACTAGAGAACTGACTTGAGGATATGGGGAGGGGGAAGGGTAAGCTGTGACAAAGCGCGAGAGAGGCACGGACGTATATACACTACCAAACGTAAGGTAGATAGGTAGTGGGAAGCAGCCACAGCACAGGGAGATCAGCTCGGTGCTTTGTGACCGCCTGGAGGGGTGGGATAGGGAGGGTGGGAGGGAGGGAGACGCAAGAGGCAAGAGATATGGGAACATATGTATATGTATAACTGATTCACTTGGTTATAAGAAACTAACACACCACTGTAAAGCAATTATACTCCAATAAAGATGTAAACATATATCTATAAATAAATAAATAATTAAAATCACAAGCGTATTATTTTAGAAAGGCACAAGTCCATGGAGGCCAGTGAAATAAAAGTATTCATATAGGAAGTTGGAACTTGCTAAACAATCTACACACCTCATTTCATATGTTAGAGAACATTTGCAAATGCGGCAGAAGAGCTATCATGCCTGATGTATTTAAGGGTTCTGATTAATTGTGCGCTATGGTGGAAATACTATAAACGTCATCTATACATGATCTTTGCTGTTCTCCCCAGCATCTTCAGAAGATTAGGCTGCTGAGGTGCAGGGTATACCCTTGACCCTTATGCATCTCCTTCCACTCTGTCTACATATAGTTTGTTTCACTCTATGTTTTCACAAGTAGGCTTTATCTATGTCTTAACGGATCCCCTCTTTGCATTACTCTGAGATGTCTTCCTGGTTAGTCAAGTGCCTGACACAATGCTGGGACACAAAGGGTAAATTTGGCAAATATTTCATAAATTCTTCTTTTTTTTTTTGAGGCTTTCATGGGTTAAGAGTTAGAAAGTGGTCTCATACATCCAAGGTGGAGTGACAGAGATTTCTTTCATGATGACTCATGATGAAAGGCAACATTCCTTCTATTGATATCAAATACCTTTATATACCTAATGCACATATATGCCCCAACATTATTTTCATTCAGCAAAGTAGAAATAAAATTTCCTCTAAGAAGATCAGAGGATGGATTCTTGGTAGTTTTGTTCTCTGTCTACAAATATTTTGCGTGCACAGTGGCCACAATTCCACTGAGGAATGCGTACTCTTTCCTATCTCAGTTTAGCTTGATTGAATACATTTATTTTGAAAGTTCACATGGCCAATCTTTTCTTAACAACCAAAAACATCAAATAATCCAACAAAAGAATTTGTTAGAATTTCATTATTAATTCCTAGTCCTTCTGATAGCAGTCTAGTTTGTTCTCAGCTTCACCATGAATTTAAGAAGAACCAAAAATGAGAAGAATGACTGCATAGTTCAGAAAAATTTTGAAATGAAATTTTATTTGTATAATCAATGAATCATGATGTTCTAGGAACGCTTAATGACCTCAGAAGTCATCTAATCCAACTCCCTGATTTAGTAAATGTGGAAACTGAAACTCAAATTAAGAAACCTGTTGGATGCTCTACAGCTTGTTGGTAGCATATTCTGAACTACACTGTCTCTTCACCTTCATTCCCTTAACACAACTGGAAATAAATACTTAGAATTTATTCTTTTTCATCATCATTGGTTAAACTTCTCTACACCTGTAGGAGGCAGAGCTGAAGTTTAAGTGCCTCTCCTAAACTTCATGGATTCAAACTGGGAAATTCTTCATTACTAGAATTTTTTAAACCTCAGTTAAATGATATAACTTATATAAAGCACTACAGAGAGCATTTGGCAAATAGTAGATGATCAATAAAGATTTTTTTTTTAAAAAAATCTTTTTTGTCTAAATTCCAGTTCAGACATTTGACTTTTAATTATTCTTTTCAGTAGTTGTATGTTTAAAGCAATGTTATTGGAACTGTAAATGTATCCTCTCTTCCCCTATCATATCCTTTATAAGACTATTTGTATTAGACAAAAACATGTAGGAGGTGGAGGATGAGATCTTGGGCTCACAGGGTATTGAGCAAGATTCTCTGAGACCCTGTGGCACAAGGGTGTTAGTGACTCGTGTAGTTGAGAGACTGGGTTATAATTTGTGTTGAAGCTACATGGGTTTTCAGCAGCAGGTTTTGTACATAACAGGGAGTTTCTGGATCTTGTTAGCTCAGGGCAAAAAGTCATGCTTTGGAGCAGTTACCCCAGCAGGAGGAGAAAAGATGATGGTTGGTAATTACATCAGTTTTGCACTGTCGAGCAGATGTTCTTGCAGATAGATTTTGGCTGGCGTTTACAGAGTATCACTGGTGATTCCCATGATAGTGTCGGGGCTGCTACAAGTGGAAGACACTGCAGGTCTGTAAAACATTGTGAGAAGGAGGAAGAGGGAACCAGACAGCAGTCTGGAAGTTAAAAAGCAACACTTAGAGAGAGCTCTAGTGAGATTTGTTTGGAGATGGTAGTTTTGCTGCACTGGATAATTAGATCTAATACATATCTGATAACTTATTTTGCTATTTAACTTTGAGAGTAATTTGGTAGTTGATCAGTGTTTGAAAAAACAGATTATTTCTTCTTAAAGTAAGGGACAATTTAGAAAACAGATGAGGGAGCTGAACTTTGATTAAAACATACAATTAAGCAGCAAGATCAAACATAGAGTAATGGGAAAAAAAATAACCACAGGAGCTGTTAGCAAGGAATGCTACCCATTTGGCTAGAAATTCTGGCCAATTTCAAATGAGGCACAAATTGGGATGGTCAGCAATGCGGCACTTCTGGATAAAAAGTGCCTTTAAGGAAGAGCCTGTTTTTCCCCTCTTGACTTAAAAAGTCTTTCCAAATTTATCCTGTTCATTTCTTTTATACTGACTTACTTTCTCTCTCTCTATGCTCTGGGATATATACGTATACTCCTAGCACTAGATCTTGGAATCTTCTTTTGTTGGTGTCATAAGTAACTGTAAAGTTTTGTCTATACACAGTGATGAGAATATTTTTTAGTTTACTGACAGGCAACATTAAGTTAAAAGATAAATTCTAATACATTGTAATTGCATTGGAATCCATACCATTTAATTTTCCCTGGCCACAAAAACACTTTAAACACTGCCACCTGCTGCCATGGGGTCTTCTGGGTAAATGATCCAAAAAATAAAGAAAAGGAGGGAAGGAAGGGAGGGAGGGAGGGAGGGAGCAAAGGAGAAATAAAGAGAGAAAGAGAGAGAGGAAGGAAGGAGGGAGGGAGAGAGAAAAGAAAAAAGAGAAAGAAAGAAGGAAGGAAGGAAAGGAAAGGAAGGAAGGAATAAAGAAAGAAAGAAAGACAGGAAGGAAGGAAAGAAGGAAGGAAGAAAAGAAAGATCTATGGTGGCACCAGTGGAGGTGGGGAAAGGTGGGTGAATATGGGAGGGCCCAGTAGAGCATTTCATGTGCACTCGTGCTTAATAACACTTGAATGGTTTAATCAATGGATAAATGAAATGATACAAGATTCTAGAAAAGTCATTTCTGAGCACTAAGTTACCTATTACAGCCCTGCCAAAAGAATTCTCTTTTGCAGAGGTAGTATACACTTGGGCATGTACCTTTTGGGAAACAGATGCACCATTGTTTTGTGAAACAAATCTGGTCTCAGAATTGATTGGTAGTATTAGGAGAGCCACCTGGCCCACCTCTGTAGCTCTAAAGAGAGGACCCGTGTTCCTTCCTCACTCTCTTGGTTTACAATCAGCTCAAACTTGGCCTTTGTGAGTTGTTAGTTTCATCTTGTTAATCATTCAGTGATGTTTGTTACTTTTCTTCTTTCACAAAATGTCTATTTCTTCTTCTCTGCAAAATGGGACTACAGGAAGTTACTGTAATGTAACCAGATTTTTTTCACTTAGCAAAATATCAGAGGCATATTTTCACATATTAAACATTCCTCTGCAATGATATTTTAGTGGCTATACAGAGTGTGTTCCACTGTATAAACTATAGTTCTTGAGCATTCAAGTTTTTTCAATATTTTGTTATTATAAACTATGCTGTCATGAACAGCTTTTTAGCTAAATCTTTGCCATACCCATGATTATTCCTTAATATAATTTCAAAAAACTAGAATTACTGGGTCAAAGAGTGAGATGAATCTTAAATGGCAAACTTCAAGCACAATGGCAAGTGACGGGAGAGATGTTTGTGAAATGTCAGGATTTATTGGTATTTCCCCCCCCCCCCCCCCACCAAAATGCCATCTAGCCCAGGGATAATTCTAGGCAAAATAATAAAGTGAGACTTTTGCTTTTAAGCTCCTTTTTATGTTCTCTTTTCTCTTTTTATAAACCCACTTTCTTTTTCTTTCCCAAAGCACTCAGTGTACTTTAAGTTATAAAGTTATGAAATTTTTTCTAGGAAAGGATCTAATAGATCTATTTATGTTAGGATCTAAATGACTGATATGGCATTAATTCCAATTTCCTTAGGGAATAAACCTCTGTTTTGGTAAGTCGAAGGATGAACATCCAAGTATGGGGTTGGGACATCCACTGGAGAGGTTAACAAAAAAGCCTTCCAAATGCCCTGACATTATACCTCACAGGCAGACAGACATTCACTCCTATTCAGGAGGCCACCTCTCATGTATGACATCACAGATCTATTTAGTGTTTATCCTTACTACCATCTCCATGTGATGTTGTAGGACCTATACCCAACTCATATAGTAAAGGGATCTCATTTCATTCTGGTTCTTAGGAGTTTACAAAAGAAATACTCTTGCTAATAATGATAACCCCTGAAACTGAACTTTAAAACCAATACAGGAAGCTCTTGGTATCTAAGGATAATTGTTAATGGAAAAGGGGCACTTGAAGTAAATTTACATAAAATGAGGAATCAAATTTCATATTTTATCAAATATGGGAAACTCTAGCTTAAAAATAAAACAAAACTTATACAAACAAACGTGTTTTCTCTTAAGTCTGACCAGCTTTGGATCATACTTGCAGCTATGTGCCAATTCTAAATAAAAGGACCAATCAAGAGTTGATTTTTTTTGGTATAATTTTTCTGATGCCATTGTGACAACACGACTCAGCGTCCTTTATGGCATGTTTGACCTTTTCATTGTAAATGTGAAGTTGGTTAGTTTACAAAAAATAGTCTAGGGTTTCATCCAACTTCCCAAAGTCCTCATTTTATTCCTGGACACTTAAGTTTTTTTTCTTTTTTTTAATGTATTTATTTATTTATTTTTGGCTGCGCTGGGTCTTCATTGCTGCAGGCAGGCTTTCTCTAGTTGTGGTGAGCGGGGTCTACTCTTCGTTGTGGTGCACAGGCTTCTCATTGCAGTGGCTTCTCTTGTTGTGGAGCACGGGCTCTAGGCGCCCGGGCTTCAGTAGTTGCGGCTCGCGGGCTTAGTTGCTCCACAGCATGTGGGATCTTCCTGGACCAGGGCTTGAACCCGTGTCCCCTGCATTGGCAGGCGGATTCTTAACCACTGTGCCACCAGGGAAGTCCAACATCATTGTCTTTTGAAATGCCTGTTGCATTGTTGATTCTTAGCTTGTCTAACTTGGCCAAATTGTCATTTGTCAATGGCTTTGCTTCAAGATTTGAGCAGTTCCAGGCTAATGTTGAGAGGGCATGTATTTTTTAAGAAGTCAGTTCATTAGTGAATACATTCATGTTCTGGTGACTTTTGCTTTCCTACTCAACCTTATAACTGTAGGGACTCAACTAATTAATACTTGGTTAATGAGCAACACCCTGTTCTCAACTTCTTGCTGGACGGTTGGTGTTAAGATATTTGTGTTAAGGAGCCAAGGGTCATTCATTCCGTTCTACAGATGTGTAAACTGAGGTAAAGATGGCATCAAGCAGTGTCTTTAAATTCAGAAAAGCAAATTTGGAGTGATACAGGTTCTCTCTCCATCTTGTACTCACCCACCAACCCAGCTCCATTACTCTACGTGGTGAGCCCTTATTTAGGAGTGGTGTTGCTGGCAAATGGGAATTTGACCATTAAGAAAAAGAGCATCTTTACCCTGGCCTATACCATAATAAACTGAATGACAGAAAAACAAATGTCACTTGTTAGAACATTGAGGTTTACTGTTCAAGTGATTAACTGTATGATTAAATGCTGGAAAATAATTTGCTTTCCCCATGAACCTATAGCTTAGATCTCATTACACAGAAGTGCTGCATATTAGTTGAAGCAAATTAACACTCAAACACTTTCTGAAGTGGCTGCTAATCACAGGCTGTTAATTACTGTCATTACATTAGGCTGCAGCAGAGACTACCAGAAGAATCATTCTCATGATCTTGGTATTTGAAAGTGATCTTCACCAATAAAAACACACGTCAGACATACAGAAATTGCAAATTGCTAAAACTGCTGACGGGGCTGAAAATTCCGCTGACTGTAAGTACCCATCTGGTGATGGATGCATTCTTGACACAGTTTCAGTGTTTGGACTTAGGAAATAATGAGTATCAATGTCCTAGCAAGGGAATATGCAAAGATGAAGGAGCCCTTTTGTATCCTTAATTAAGGAAAGTAGTAGCAGAACTCGTTCACAGTTAAGTGACTGTACATAATAATCATGTATTTATGTAAGGGACTGCTATGCTATATAACTGTAGTGGCAATTAGATTTTCACAAAGTCGTTTTAATAAAAGACATACTTACATAATAAATAAACAAAACCGCTCATTTTCATGGCAGGCTTTCTAATTATCCACTGGCTTAAAATAAAATGTTCAGCAGTGCGAAGTTAAACATAGACTCTAGCTGCCTTCCACAATGTGCCCCAAATCTTTTTCACCCCACAGTCTCAGTGGCCCCAGGAACTCTGCTAAACAGTGAAACAGTGTGCATTTCGCTTGTTCTGCATAAAGGAGGAATCATTTGAGAAGTTAAAGGTCAAGGCTTCTGGTATCTACTGATCTGACTTTACTGCCCAGAAAGTTTGCTGCCCACCCTGTGACTGCCAGTAATTGGGATCACCCCAGTGCCAGTACGGTGAGAACTGAGGTGACCATGTTGGCTTTGCAGGCAATCCAATTCACTGGCCACACTATGTGAGGGAAGCCCAAGCCACGACCCTATTTAGAGGATGCATTTGTAGGTCTCCTGATTCTGGCTTCTCATTCTTTCATTAATTCATTCAACAAGTATGTTTTAAATACCTTCCTTGTAGAAAACATTGTACTGGGTGCCACAGGAATGCAAAGATGAATTAGATATGGATCTTGACTTCAAAGAATTTACAGCTTAGTATGGGGCAATCATCTTATCAACCTAAGCCTCTGGCCCCAGGGGAACAGAGGAGGAGATTTTGGATGGATCTGCATAAGTTCCTCTTTGATTCTGTAACTGTGGAACATCTCAAAAGAGTGTGGTTACATTAGTGCCAAAAGAATCCCTGGCCCTAAGTTCACAGGTAGAACACCATCTCCTAAGGATTAATGAAGACACATTCACAGCTATACCCTTCCTTCCTTCCTCCGTTTCTTTCTTCTGTATTTATTCAGTGTTTGTTATGTGCCAGCTTCTGGGGATTTGAAAATGAACATGATGCATATCATCCTGCATAGAACTTGCAGTCTAGTGAGGAATATAGATACGTAAATGGGTACTCCCAACATATGTGTATCTGGTAGAGGTACATCTAACATGTTATGACTAGCTTATAGAAGGCAAGAAGATGGGAGCAATGAAACCTGATACTGGAGATGTAGGGCTTGTAAATAACAGGAAAGAATTTAAGATTTATCCCAAGCATTTTCTAAGAGAAGTTACTGACGTTTTAAAATAGGGAATGGCATGGTCAAGTTTCTGTTTTAAAAAGATCACTCTGGATTTGTGTGGAGAATGAATTGGAAAGGGGCAAAACTGAAAGCAGAGAGAGCAGTTACGATGCAGGGACAGTGGTCGACAAAGTTTGGGTGAGGTGGTAGCAGCAGATGTGCAGCTTGATTAGATAGGTGTGTGTGTGTGTGTGTGTGTGTGTGTGTGTGTGTGTGGCTGGTGTGTTGAGGGCGAGAGAGAAGTCAGGGATGATTCCTAGGTTACTTGGTTTATGGTGTTCTCATTCCTAAAATGAGGAACACAGCAGGTTTGGCGGGGGGGCGTTAGTGATGAGCTTGGCTTTGAATGTTGATTACGAAGTCTACTTTAAGGACTTGCAAGTGGAAATGTCTAGTCAATGGCTGGATATGGAAATATGGGGTTCAGAAGAAAGAGCCAAGGTGAAGAACAGTCCTTGCCAATGCCCTTTGTGTTTATTTGCTTTTAGTTGCTTGGTTTCACTACATTTCATCAACAGAGGCAGAGATTAAAGTCAGTGTTTTACTCAACAGTGTTTCTCTCCCAGCACGTGTACATACCTTTTAATTATCTTGCTTTATGTATTATTAAATATAGGAAACTGTGCTTAGATATCATGGGCTTA
The DNA here is from genome assembly GCF_005190385.1 of Monodon monoceros. NCBI lineage: Eukaryota > Metazoa > Chordata > Mammalia > Artiodactyla > Monodontidae > Monodon > Monodon monoceros. The sequence goes on along the minus strand of NW_021703772.1, from coordinate 57,460,294 downwards.
ATTTAAAATGGCAGAAGCAAAAGACAAGTTAAAGTTGCTATGTTTCCCTTTAATACCTTTAAAGTTCTCATTTATTAAAAGGAAACTTAAAAGAAGTGTTTGTGTTCTTTTCCGGAAGATGTATTTCTGGAACTTGTCCAACCTTGAGGCAATTTCTTGACATGGTGTCAAAAGGGAGAATAGACACAAATCAGCTTTGGGTGGATTTATGATATACTCTCCCCATTTGACAGGAGTAGTATCATGTTTAACGATAAGAAGACACTCCAAGGGGCTCAAAAACCTGAGTTTCATCTGGCCCCTAGCCTTCTCTCCATTTCTTTCTCCACTGAAGGTGCTCTCAGTATCCAACTCCACGCCAAACCAATGATGGGAATTTTTAGCAAGACCAGCCTTCCTGCGGAAAGCTAGTGGGTGGGTGGGGTCACCAAGATCTGCCTGCCAGCAAAATAAGAGCAAAGGGTTCTCTTCTCAGAGCAGTCTGATGAATATGTGAGACACTAGACAACCACATGGCACAGAAACAAATTCATCCACTATTTCAAAATTGGAGGCATAGTGTCCCTATCACAACTCACCAAGGACAAGCTATGATGCAATTTGTCTGCTTGTTCAAGAGACCAGATTCTCCTGGCAGAACTCTATTTTGTGAGAGATTCCAAAGTTACATGCGACAATGGCATATGCTCTCATTTGACAGGAGAACCTCAGCCCACTTTGTAGGATTGGGGTTGCTCCATCCATCCTCGCTCTTTCCCATCCCACTAACCCCTGGTAATACACATGGAAGCCACTGGACAGAGCTAAGCTAAGAGCTTGTTGAAGGACCAACTTCTATTAATTCAGAGCCATGGAGCCTTCACTACGCCAGGATTCTTTGGTCACTCTAAGAATTTTTCCAAACTGAGGTGAAATCTGGCTTCAATGAATATGAATATTAGCATTATTCAACCAGACTCAGATGATGGGTGACTGAAATCTCTAGGGGTTATTTGTGGGAGACAGAGCTCAGTGGTGGGGTCTGTGGAGGTTTGGGGTATAAAAACATATGGAAGGGGGCCATCCCCAGGAGTGAATTCCTTCCCAGAGTTCTAGGTCCTGGGGAGAGATTATTATAAACTTGAGAACATTCTGGGGACTGTCCTTGGCAGGTCAGGAGTTGGTGATAAAGTGGCACAAAGGCAAGAAATCGTGGGGGAAGCAGGCTGTGGGTAGAAAAGGGGAAGATAAGTATGATCGATAGGTGGCAGGTCCCAACTGTGTTGCTGCTGGATACAGTGGAGAATCATCTATTTACACAAATTATAAATGAGTATCAAAGTAGATCTGAGGGCTGATTTTAATGCTAGGAGCCTCCTTTGGCCATGTCTTCCTACTCATTACACAGCCCCCAAAGAGCTGGTATTTCCCCAAATCCAAACCCAGATTAATCACTACCATGTGCTTTACCCTAATGACGACTAACATACCAACAAAGCTGCCCAGCCAATGACCGCCAAAGTAAGCTGAGTCTCATGGATAATATTATATTTGTTAATAATGAGCACCATGCACCTATTCGAATGACAGCCTTCAATAGGAATATAAATATTAATATGCATCTGCTAACTGGTAACATTGAATAATGAAGCATTTGCACTTCAGCACAATTGAAATAATTTATTAGACCAGTATTACTCTTGGTTGTGCAAAATTAGAGTAACTAGTGTGTCCTTATATATAAGTATCAATGTAGACAAATTTACATAACTTCCCCTAAATCTTGATGTTCCAACCCCCCACATGCCAGACTGTAGCTAGAATGGAATTAATTCTTTCTACATCTTTTACTTTCAACTTTCTGAACACCAGCCCCTCTCCCCCAAGTCTTACCCAGCTTTTCACATGAGTCTTCAGGTGTACCGCATCTCACACACTCTCCCAACTCACCCTGTTAATTTACCTGCTCACCCACCTGGCCCTCTAGGAGCACTGTCTGACTCTAGACTGCCTGTAAACCACTACTTTCACTAAGGTTGAGAGCCTCCTTCTGGGTTCCCAGTCCTCAGTCTGTTCCTGGGCTGTGTTCCTATCACCAAGGAGACTTCAGCAAAGTCACACCTCTCTCTTCTTTCACGCATACCTAAGCATGGATGAGAAGCCCTTTCCTTGACCTTCCTCCCCCCAAACACACACACACACGCACACACACACACACGCACACACACACACACATCATTGAACTTGGGCTGAATCACAGAACAAGACTTTTCTGAAAGCTCTGGATTAATGGAAGGAAATCACAACTCTTTACGACTTGTTCTTAGGCTGCTCCAAAGCCTACAGACCCTTGCCTGTGCTCATGGAGTTCCAGTAAAAGCTGCCTCTAAGCTCACCTGTAGGGCTTCTTCCCTTCCCAATTAGAGAGACAGTTTTCTGGCCAGCCATGGCACAATTTCTAGTCCAGCCCACTCCTGGATGCCTCGTGAAATGAAGCCATATTCTTTCCAACACCTAAGAGTGCTTTAAGCATGTCTAGACTCCTGGGATTAAGGGACAGATCTCCTAGTCCAACCACTTGATCACCCATTAGGGAAGAAACATCTTTCCTTACCTTGGTTTATGCTGGCCTGCCTTCTGCATCTCCCCCTGGGGATTTTCCTTTTTTCAGGATGATTGTTAGTGAGAATATTCATTTTCTTATATCAGTAGAAAAGATGCATAAACAGTAGCTGTTCTTTCCTCTCACTCTTCCAAGTCACAAAGAGAAAAGATGACTTCTTTTATTTTTACAGTTCCCAATACTGGGGTTATTCCTTTTAAAATAATACCATGTCCACACCAGACCAGGTTAAACCTCTGAGTCCACTCAATTGAGTTTCCATTTTACAGTCTTTTCTCCAGTGAGAGTTGGAGATCAGGCCTACAAATCCCTGAAATCTCCTTGGTCTCAAAACCTGATGTCCTATGAACAACCAATCAATCAGGATCAACATATTCCCACAACAACCCACCACCCTTTGAAGGCCCAGGGCAACCTAAATCCACACTCATTCACTCACTAAATATTTATTGGGCACAAACTTTGTTCTAAGTCCTGTGCTCATGGTCTACAGAGATGCAACTCTGTCTACATCATAAACAATGTGTGAAGTATCCCCAGGTTACCCCACCATGCCATACTACTCCAAATCCATCAACTGAAACTTAAAATATGAACCTCTTGTGATCTTTGCTTCTCAAAGATCTCTACTTCCAATTATGAGATCTCTTTTCCAAGTATAATACTTATTCTGGTGGTTAAAAAAGCAACAGTATATTCTTTCAAAACAGAAAACACTTGTGTCTTTTGAGATGATGGCTTTCTCCCTCACTCCTTGAAGCAAGTTTCATGCTGGACATCCTGATTCAGCAGAGCAGGTGGTATGGTGCAGTGCAGTGAGTGCATTCGAGGCCTGGAAAGCTGCCCCACCACTTATTAGGGCGTGGCCTTGCGGCTAAGACCAAGGTAAAATATTTCATGTCCTTGAACCTTAGTCTCCATATCTGTGAACTGAAAGACCTGACGACTAGCTCACAGGAATTCTATAAGGATTGAATTAAATGAGGTAACTATATTGTGCCTCTATTACCTGGCAGGCACTATGTATGGCCAAAATAGAGTTGCATCATAAGTGCCAGCTGACTTTAGAACCCAAACCCAGGAAAAGATATGCTTAATCCTGACAGCAGTGCTTCTACTGGATGCCAAGGTTATAGCCCAGAAAAACGAAAATTGTACTGGAAAGACTTACAAGGAAGAATTAATTCTATGCTAGCTGAATGTAAACTGTCTAGATATAGTCCCAGGCTAATATCCAACACTTTTCTTAATGCTTATATAACATGCAGTTTCAAAAAAATATAAATGGCACAATAGGTTTTATTTACTTATTAGTAACTTTTAATTTTGATACAGTTGAAATAATAGTACAAAGAACATTAGCATATTCTTTATCTAAACAAAAGGTATACAGATATTAATGTTTCATTATTGTTTCTATTCATTTGCTTTATCATTTCTCTCTCTCAGATAGATAGGTATATAGTTTTCCGAACCATCTGATGGTAACAGACATCATGTTTCTTTACCCCTAGGTATTTTAGCATGTACTTCCTAAGAACAAGGATATTCTTTATATAACCACAGTACAATTACCTATATCATGAAATTTAACATTAACTATAATACCATTACCTAGTCTACAGTCCATATGGAAATTTTACCAGTTGCACACCCCCTACCCTGGTCCAGGTTCCAATCCAGGATCCTTAATTGCATTTAGTTGTCACTTCTAACCTTAGTTTCTTTTAATCTGTAATGGTGCTTCTGCCTAATTTGTCTTCCACAACCTTGAATTTTTTAAAGTGTACAGGTCAGCTGTTTTGTAGAATGTCCCTAAACTTGGATCTACCTGATGTGCCCTCATAATTGGATTCAGGTTATGCATTTTTAGCAGGGATACCACAGAGGTCATATTGTGTCCTTCTTAGTGAATCATATCAAGAATCACAAGATGCCAATTATTCCCAGTTATCAGTGATATAAACTTCAATAAATTGGCTAAGGTGGTGACTGTCAGGTTTCCTCCTGTAAAATTGCTATTTTTCCCTTTGTAATTTATATATAGTTTGTAGGGAGATGGTTTGAAATTATTTAAATATCCTGCTCTTCATCATAATTTCATTCATTATTATTAGCATTTATTGATAATTCTTGCTCAAACCTATTATTACTATGATGCTTGCAAATGGTGATTTTTAACTCATTTTTCTACATTTATAAGTTTGCATTCTACTATAAAGATGAGCTTTTCCTTCTCCCTTACTTTTCATTCATTCATTTATTCGAATCAATATGAACTCTAGGCCCTCATAGATTCTATTATTTATTATTCATTATTTATTTTGATGCTCAAATTGTTCCAGATTTGGCCACTTGGAACCCCTTCAAACTGGCTCCTGTATCTTTTGTGACATGTCTACATTATATTTCAATCATTTCCTTACTTTCTGACCAAAATTATTCTAGATGTATTTTCTTTATCCCATTTCTCAGAGGAGTTCCAATTTCTTTTAGTGTGAAATGTTACCTAATAACCAAGATCCAAGCACATACAATATTTTAAATAAATAATATAAATAATAAAGAATGAATGTAACTATATAATTTTTCTCACCTAAAAATGGTGTACTTATTGGCAGATTATGGGGAATTATGGCCACAGCCATAAGTATATGCTCCCAAGATGGAGTCAGTTAGGCACTCAACTCTTTACTGGGTAGGCTAGAGGTGGATGGAGGGTGAAAAGTTGAAAGTCTGAATATTTTGCTGTTTCTTTAACCTTTTAAGAAGTTGAGAAAGAAATTTTTCAATAATTTCCACACAAAATCATTTTTATTCTTTCCTAGCCAGTAGAGTTGCTAAATTTACCACCAGCTAAACTTAGCTTAACAATGGTATAGAAAAATGTGTTCCATATAAATGAGCAACGTACAGAAGAAAATATGCATAAAGAGTTGACATGTAAAGAAAACCTCTGCATTTATTAGTTCATTTTACATGTGAAGAAACTGAGCATCGTGGAGATTATATGATTTGCTAAAGACCAGACTGCTAGTCTCCGAAGCAGGATTTGCACCTTGTTGTACCAGTTTCTAAGTTCCCTGTCCAATCTGTCTTCAACATTTAATTAACTTTAAATTTTATATATATATATATATATATATATATAAATTAATATATATATATTCATTACCAGGGGCCCTTCAGAATGGAACGGGTCCTTTGAGCCTTCATATTTTAGGTGTTTAGCTCAATCGTCTTTAAAATAATAACAATAGTGAATATTTCTAGAAAAATGTCTATGTGTTTTTATGTATTATCTTATTAAACCTCCAACACCTCTAGAACATGAGTATCATCATCATCCATCCATCCATCCATCCATCCATCCATCCCATTTGTAAATGAAGGGAAAAGCTTGCCCACAGTAAAAGCCTGCCGTAGGAGGAACTCAGATTTGAACCCTGATAGTATGGCTCTAAAGCCTACATTTTTTAACCACTGTGCTCCACCAGAACCCATTAAGGTTGTGGAGGTGTTCCCAGCAATCCAGCGGTTCCCTAAGACATGCCAGTTGTAGATACCTAGGCTTACCTGTGGCAACATGCTTCTAGTGCTAGAACAAACCATTTTTCTTTCCTATATAGTCAACTCTTAACTAACCAGGTAAAGTAAGGAAGTGGGAGTAGCAAGACAGCTCACAAGTCATGGATACTGCTTTGGAGTGTACAATGATATTCCCCCTAGCAGATATTGCCTCTTAAATCTGTCCCTGAAAATAACCTTCACTTTTATCAAGAGGAAGTAAGTTATAAAGTTGTTGTTTGTGTGTGAGATAGCAAATTAGCATTATGATGTTATTGTAGATAAACTGCCAAGTAGAAATTGCACTGACAGACAATACAGAGTTCACCACATTAAAGAAATCCAGTGAAGACTAAGTCCTCTAACCATGGCAAGCAGGAGTTAGGAGACAGACTAACGTGGTGGTTACAGATGTGGGCTCTGGAGTTAGACTACCCCTGTCTGAATCCTGGCTTTGCCAGCTCCTCGCTGTGTGACTTTGAGCAAGGTACTTAAACTCTCCCTGTCTTAGTCTCCTTGACATATTGTTCTTTCTACAACACTAGCCCCCACGCTACCTGGCTTGTCATGCTAGGGGTTTGAATAAGAATCTGTAAGGCAAGGGAGGATCAGAGTATGCAGATGGAAAGGCTACCTAGGAAGTTATGATACTCCCAACTCCATCCACTTTTTTTCCTCTGCCCTATACCTGTATGGAGAATCAATGATGCAATGAACTGCTTGGAAAACTGCATATTAGTTATAATACTAGTGGTTATAATCAACATATCCAATAATGTATAACAGCTAAACATGACACGTGTTTGCTTTTTATGTGAAGCCCAAATGGGTGTTTCTCTTCGGTGGTGATTCAGAGACTCAGGCTCCTTCCAGCTTGTGACTTCAGTTCAGTCTTGACTTCCAAGATTACTGTGCTGTTTGCATCAAGCTGGCAGAAGGGGAAAGAATGTGGAGGATGTATCTGAGAGGTTCTTATGAGTTAGGCCTGGAAGTGCCTTGTACTACTTCCACTCCCATTCCATGGGCTGGAGCTGAGCCACATGGCCATACTTATGTGCAAGTAAGACTGGTAGATGTAGTCCAACTGTGTGCTCAGGAAGATGAGAAAATGGGTCTGATGAAGAGCTAGCCAGTCTCTGCTATGAACAACAGTAGCAAAATTAAGAAGTTCAGAAGAAAAATAGAGCTTCAGATTTGCAACTTGTGTTGTTTTAATAGTAACACAGTTCTGTACCTCTTTCATTCTGATCTCAGCCCTTTACGTTAGACCTGCTGATCAGTCAGTCTGATGTGACTCTGGAATTTCTAAAATGAAGTTTTACTATGGACACTTTCATCAAGCAAATGTGACACTGTAAAAGCTGATCTAATACCTGTGATCATATAGGTGGTATAGATTGGCACATTTACAAAATATTACCATTGCCAGAGTGTGCAGAGGCCATTGTGAAAATGTTACTGCACAAACAGCCCACTGAGAGAAGTTAAACTTTGATACTCCAGTGAGCATAAAATACATGGTTGCATTTGCATGTGTTAATTATGAAAATAAGCTCCAAGCAAAGAAAGCCATAATAATTTTAAAAAACATCTTTTCATCTTAAGCCTTCCTCCCCAAAGTATTTATGCACTCTAATGAAACAAATAAAAATAGCTATGGAAAGGCCTAAATAATAACTTCTATTAAAGTAGTATATACTCTCTATAATATGTAATTATGTGCCACTTAAATAGCAGCAGACATAGTACAAATCCATTTACTGAACAGCAACAAAACAGACACTAGATTGTGAATGTTACTATTTTCTTTACTGTTCCTTTATAGTTTCTGGTATATGTAAGTTATGAAAAAATACAACCGTGGCAAGATTCTCACCCTATCGTATGCATTTAAAAATTTCAAAAGCTGAGATTCTGGCCCGAAGACATCAAATAGCATTGATTTCATATGCTAATTTCAACCAGCTGGAGTGGCTGCTTGGAACATTGCACAGACTTGACTGGCTCTGTCCAAACTCACTGGAGAAAGTGTCATGATCTGTTAGTGATGTCTGCCTAGGTAGGCATAGCAATAGGGAGTGGTGGCATTCTTGTCAAGTATTTCCAAGCATGGTTATATACTCATTAAATAGACTAGAGATAAAAGAAAAAAGAATATAAGCAAAGGGTCCAATTTGGGTCCTTAAATTGGACATATATCCTTCCAATTTTAGGAACCAATAGGGTAAGTAGACAAATCCTAGAGCCAAAAGCAACATATAGTATATAAAGTTACTTAAGCTGCTTTTCTGTTTGTTTGTCCTTTACCTATTAGTTTTATTTCCCCTGCTCATGACAATGTAGATGCATCACCATAATGTAGCAATTTTTCATAACTTTGAGTTGCAGTTCTTAACACTTTGGCTTTCATAAATAAATGCAAAGTCAACCCTATGTTAGGAATGATTATTCAATATCAAGAAAAAACATTAGAAATTCAAATATTCAGTTGTTCAAAGTGTTGAGAAACTAAAAGAAATTTGCATATAAAAACCTAAATTAACTTATGATTCAGAGAAAATGATAAAAAACACAATTTTTCTCTCACACTTATATGGAAAATTCATAATGGAATTTCCTTTAGAATCAAAGCATTTCTGGGGCAGAGCCAGAGGTGATTTCAGTGCTTCAGGGGTTCTGAGCAGACTTGCTCCAAAATCTCTCACAGAGGGTATCACTTGCCCCTTATCACTTAGAAGAAAGAAGGCATGAATGTGTTTACTTGTTTGTTTTTTATTATTTGCTTGCTCTATTTGTCTGTTTGGGGGCAATCTGAATTTAATCCAAAATTACTCACTTCTTGAACCCCTCACCTCCCACCTCTTTCCCCCAGTGAACCAGTTTTGCCTTGAAGTAAGTTCTTTGCTACATGCAGTTTGACAAATTGCATTTATCTGGATGCTCTCGTCTTTCTAATATAGCTGCACATGCACTGGCCCCAAGGCTTCCCTTTCTACAACAGAAGGTTTCTCTGGCACACAGCTCTGCATACTCACCCCAGTGCTGATCTCCTGCTGACCTTATAGCTTAAGCTGTAGAAAGTTAATTTTTATTAATTTGCTTAGTCTTTTCATTTTACTATGCTAACATATCCCCAGCTGCTTTATTTCTAAAGAGAGAAATTACTCCTTTCCCCCCTCCCACTTGAACCTACATTTTAAATTATATTTAAGCAAACTAGAACAGCTTTAGAATACAGATATGGAATGGTTTCTACACAATTTACTGAATAAAGGAGATTTTATTGTCACATATTCTTTTTTTTTTTTTTTTTTTTTGCGGTACGTGGGCCTCTCACTGTTGTGGCCTCTCCCGTTGCGGAGCACAGGCTCTGGACGCGCAGGCTCAGCGGCCATGGCTCACGGGCTCAGCTGCTCCGCGGCATGTGGGATCTTCCCGGACCGGGGCACGAACCCGTGTCCCCTGCATCGGCAGGCGGACTCTCAACCACTGCACCACCAGGGAAGCCCTGTCACATATTCTTAAATCCCACTATTCTTTTTTTTTTTTTTGGCTGCGTTGGGTCTTTGTTGCTGTGAGCGGGCTTTCTCTAGTTGCGGCAAGTGGGGTCTATTCTTCCTCGCGGAGCATGGGCTCTAGGCGCATGGGCTTCAGTAGTTGTGGCGCACGGGCTCAGTAGTTGTGGCTCACGGGCTCTAGAGCGCAGGCTCAGTAGTTGTGGCACACGGGCTTAGTTGCTCCGCAGCATGTGGGATCTTCCCGGACCAGGGCTCGAACCCGTGTCCCCTGCATTGGCTGGTGGATTCTTAGCCACTGTGCCACCAGGGAAGCCCCAGTCCCACTATTCTTTATTTTTACAGCTTCATAGTGATCCACAAAGCTCAAGATCTGATTTTTCTTTATTTCACATAGCAGCTGAGTTATTCTTTTCCTATTGTAAAGGAAAGACTTGCCTTCGATCTCTTTTCTTCAACCCTAAGAAGTGGTTAAAATGAGTTTTAAACTTTATCTTCTCCACATGGACAAATATAAATGATGATGTTATGAGGAAAAGTTATTGAGAATGATTATAAGCTAGTTGGTAGATTTAGACTGTTCTGTAAAATTTTAACTTCATCCATCACCAGAATACCCGTCTTCTCCCCACAGCATGACTACAATTGGCTTTTTTTCTGCTGCTGCCAGTCACTCAAAGACCAAAAGCTAACTAAAATTTCTCAGACCCCTGCTGAAAATTTGAGAGCCTAAATCCAGACAACATGGAGGAGACAGGATAGCATAGAAGGGGTATTCCATGGCACCCTGGTCAAGACCTGGGCGGAATTGCTCCTTTTCTCCTTGATTGTCCTGTTTGGAGACTATACATACATATATGTGTATATATATATATATATATATAATTTCTCTTCACTGCTGAATAAGGATCTAGTTGCCTTCCCATATTAAATCTGCTTTTGAATAACTGATATTATTTAATTCCATATTATTTACCAGTTTGTTTTTTATTGATAATTTGATTTGCTACAGAAGTAGGGACCTCTGTGGGGCAGGAGGTGTAACCACCTGTAGAAGTGCTAAAGAGAGACCAATTGAAGAGCCAAGGATGAACTAGAGATCAACTAGCAAATGGTCAGCAGCACGACAGACAGGAGGCCTTTATCATCTCCGGGAACCTTCCAAACATACAAATCAATAACAATTAAAGCAGATTATGAAAAGGCAATACTGGATTGTTAAATCTTTGGACTTGATTTAAACTGGGCTAAATACTTTCACATGGAAGTTTACTCCATGAAGAGGGTTTAAAGCTTGCCAGGGAGGTTAATTTAGGGCTGTGGATTGAGGTAAGGTTTGGAAGCATAGCTAATACTCTCTCATAATCATAAATTATATATACATAGATAGATAGATATTTCTGGCATACGAGGATTGTGATATATAGATATCTGCCAGAAACTGGCATAACAAGATAAGCTTGTATTGTTTTTCAGCGTGTTGGTATGCCCTTTCCTGCCCACCCATAATGTGACAGTTATTGCTGGGTCCTTGGAGAACTCTGAAGATAGAACTCAAAGCAAATTGCTGACCTCACAGAAAGCCTCAGGGAAACTACAAAAACAAAACTAAAAAATGAATTACTTATCTGGGCGGATGCCCTGCAAAAGGGTTTGAGCAGCATAATAAAGGTGCACTACTGTCCTAATATCTTTGCACAATGTAAGGAATTTTCCCCAAAGATTATGCAAATTTCAATTTACTGTTACGATGTAACTTCCATATCTGTGGGAGAACCAATATTTCAGTGAAGGCACTCAAGGCAGAAGAAAACAAAAGGACCTGGTGAAATCAGTATTTGGATCAGTTGATAGAGTCTGGAAAGCCAAGTGGTAAGAAACTGCTTGTAGAGAAGTTAAGAGGTTGGAGGAGACTGAGGCAGTTAAAAAGGTGAAAGATCCATCAAATTCCATTTAGTCATTCTGCCTGTCAAAAACAGAGACTCCAAAGGCCACAGAAGTGAAGGGCAGGTTGACCTTGAACTTATGGGAGAGGCAGATTGTTTACAAATAGCACTGGGGCCAGAAGCAAAACAAAGATGCTTGCAGGGAAGACTCTGTAAGAAGGGGAAGCCTTCACTTAATAACTGATTAACAAACAGGGCTCACGCAAGGCATGTTCTCATGGTCCCACCCAGCCTTCCCGACTCCTCTATCATCACTTGCCTGACTATGGTCCCCAGCCTGTTCCCTTCCCCTCCCTCCAGTTTGATGTCCTCAGTTTTTCCCACACACCACTGAGTGCAGGATCTTTCTGCAAATCTCCCCCAGCAGAGTTAGTCTCTTCTGTCTCTGTGCATCTGTGGCTCCCAGGGCAGATTGCTCCTAGAGCCCTACACGGTCATACTGCATGGTCATTCTCTGTATACACACCTGCAGTCCCCACCCACTAGTGAGTTCCAGAAAGGCAGGGGTGGCCTCATATACAACCCTTTAGCCCCAGTGCTTTACGCACTCACCACTGGGTTCAAAGTGGCTGTTCCATCCTCCCATAGTCTTTCCCATGTCAGGAAATGGTCACTCTGTCCTTCTAGTTATTCAGGTCAAGAAGCCAGGGGTCATTCTCTCTATATATATCTTTTGGGCCTTGGCACAGAATTAAAGCTCTAGACTGGCATCATCTAAACCAGTGGTCCTCAACTCTGACTGCACAATAGAAACACTTGGGAAATTTAAAAACATTAAAAATAAAACAAAACAAAACTGGTGCTCTGTCCCCACACCAGACCAATTAAATACAGGGCAGGGGTGGGGAGTCCCAAGCATGGGTATTAAAAAACAAAACAAACAAATAAAAACTCCTTAAAACTGACTTGAAAGGATTCCAGTGTGACACCAGGGTTGAGAAACCTGAACTCTGGTGCTGTACTAGGGATGTGATAATCCCCAGCCCTCAAACTGCGTCTAGCCACCTCTCTCTCTCTCACTTCCCGCCTGATGACTGTCAACCGCACCCTCTATGCCCTCCTAGTACTTGTGGCCATCCTCCTCTGCCACTGTGATCTAGGTCCTGCTTATTGAGTGCTTACTCTAAATAAGACACGGTGCAAAGCACTACATTATCTCATTGAAACTCCTCAGGTATTCTACGGGCAAGGGCTATCTTACCCACTAATCAGATGAGGAAACCGAGGCTTAGAGAGGTTAAGTAATCAACCCAAGATTAAAAAGCTAGTCAAGTAGCCTAGCTGGAATTTGAAGTCAGGTTTTTCTGGCAGTCTCTCTTCTTAACTACTCTGCTAACTCATCTCAGTCTGACCCATTTGGGACTTCTAACATCCACTCCTGGTGACCCCTCCTTTTCAGATGGTTTGTCTTCCTCAATCTACTAGCCCCAACTATTGCTCCTGAGTCCCAAGGACCCCTTTAATGTACTTCTGGGTGTCCATTAAAATAATTTAATACCAGCGTCTATGATTTGTAGCTGATATTGCACAAAATGAATAAGTTATCTCAGTAGTGCCCACTGTGACCTCATAATTACTGAGAAGCTTCAAGTCAATTACTTTAGATTGGATGTCCTTTTAGAGGCTACTCATGGGCTTTCCAGAAAAGGAGCCCTTGGGATAATCTGTTTACTATGGACTTAGGAAGGCTAAAGGGTATCTTGGGACACAAGCCTCTGAGGTTAGAGAGGGAGGCCTTCCTCGGAGATGCTGCAGCCTTGGCTTGCAGAAATGGCATGGTCTGCGTGACACCAATTCCTTTCCTAGATAGAGCTGCTTTTAGTTTTAAGTGTTGCTGCTGGCATTGAAAAAAGGTGAAGTGAAAAAGTAGAGCTGATCTACAAATAACTGCAGCTTTGTTTCTGTGTTCCCAAGGACAAGTGAATATCAAAATAAAGCCAATGCTGGAGAGTTCAACCCAAGTTCATCTCTTTAAAAGGACACAGGTGGCCTATTGTTTCACCTCTGCTCCATCCTATTCCTCCACCCTCTCCAGGTGGCCTTGTCCTTGCACTGCCCACCCTATTGAAGCCTTGTTCCTTCCAATCCAGGCCCATCTCTGCTCCTTCCTTTTTCTCCCTAGGAGGCTTGTCTGGGGTGAACGTTTACTCTGGAGACTGTAATCTGTGAATAATGGGCTGTGCTGTGTGAACTATGGAAGCTAAACATAAAGGATGTGTTTAAAAGTCCTGAGTCGTGTGAGCTTAGTCTATGATGCTACGGTCTCACTTTGGTTCCTGGTGCATAACAAAACAAAAAACAAACAACCAAAAAATCCCAAAAACCTGGTGAAGTAGGTAATGATGACTGTCAGGGAATGAACATGCTGGCAGGGCATCATGGCTTATCTTTAGGGCAGCACAAGGAAAATCTTATTTAGATGCCCCATTTGGCATTCCCATTGCTTCCTGTGCTTAAGCCTGCCACAGCATACATTCAGGGCTGGGACCACCAGTTTACCAGGTTAAGTCAGGTGCTTTAGGTGAAAGTGAGTTGTTTGGAGCTAAGAATGGGATTCCTACAGTTTGTCACAGTCCCCACTGTGCTCTATTGTCTCCTGTTGCCAATAGTGAGCCCCTGCTGCCCGTAAAGTCTTCACCCTGGCCAGCTTCACTCATGGGCCTCCCCCACTAGCTATCAGCTCCTTGAGCATACAAGAGCAGGGCCCGGGGCTCTCTTGTACAGAACTCCACCCTCAAGGCCTAGAACAGTGCCTAACATGTTAGCAGAAAGGGCTCAATACAGACATAGATTGTGAATGAATAATGAATGAATGAGGGAAGTAGGATATAATTCCTCCTGATCTCATCACCTCAGGTCCCTAAAATGATCACTTTTCAGCTGTATTTCCAGAGCCCCTTGATTTACCTGTCTTCCTGTTCCATGGCCAGAGATAAAATTTTTATTCTAAAATTAGCTGTGAAAGGTATAAAAGGCAAATGGCCTGGTAGAGGTAAAATATTAGAGTGAATTGGTTTCAGACAAGTGAAAACATCAGCTGTTTTCCTGTTCCGATATGAGGAGAATATTAGAGACACTGGAACGCACTGGGATTCTGGACTTGGGGGAGATAAAATAAGAATTTATACAAAAAGGCTATGTTCATATTCACTCATGTACTAAAAATAAGAATTGTGGGCAGAAGTTTTCTGTATACGTGCTACTGCAAAGGCCTTGATTTTGCAAGAATTCTGTTTGTGTCTCACTACATACCCTTGGCTCTAAGTTTGGCTGCTAACTGGTTGCATAGTAGGAAGACAAACTGCATATGAAATGAAAATGATCTGGCCTTAAACCCTGGTTCTGCCATTTACTGGCTGGGTAACAGCGAGCAAGCCTCAGCTCTATAGGTCTCAGTTCTACACCTGTAAAATGGTACATAGAAGATGATTAATAAATGTTGCTAACCTACTGGTTGACTGATTCACAATGAATGGATAAATTAACTAGGTAGTTCTCTGTTCATTTCCTAGGGCTGTCATAACACACTGCCACAAACCTGATGGCTTAAAACAACAGAAATATTATCCTCTCACAGTTCTGGAGGACAGAAGTCACAAGTCTAGGTGTTGGGAGGGGCTCCCTCCAGGGGCTCTAGGGGAAATTCTGTTTCCCACCTCTCTCCAGGTTCTGGTGGCTCCCAACATTCCTGGGCTTCTCTGCCTCAGAGTCATTTCTCTGTGTCAAAATTCTCTGTGTCTTCTCTGTGTCAAATCTGCCTGTCATAAGAACAATTGTCATCGGATTTAGGGCTCGCCAGAACAGTCCAGGATAATCTCACCTCGGATCACTGACGTAATTACATCTGCAAAGATCCATTTTTCCAAATAATAAGGTCACATTCACAGGTTTTCGAGATTAGGGTGTGGACATATTTTGGGGGGGACCACCATTCGACCCACTATAGGTTCCCAAGGCCATTATTAATGTGTTCTGTGAAGCAAGATCCTTTGGAATCAGCCCTGAGAAAGTCAGCTCTAGCAGTGCTTCTCAAAATTGACGTGCATGTAAATCACCTGAGGACCTTGGGAGAACACAGGTCCATTGCAAGGCCTGAGATTCTGCGTTTCTGACAAGTTCCCAGATGCTGACTCTGCCGTTGGTCAGTGAAACACACTTTGAGGCTTTAGAGCACAAGCCTTTGCTGAACAAGCCCCACCTGAATAAGGGGTTGTCTCCTGAGGGCGAGGTTAGGCTTAGGGGGTCCTGGGAGCCAGTATGGCCACCCTTCCTCCAAGCCTTGCCAAGGACTTGTGTTGGGCAGCCCAGGTAAAATGGCTGTTTATAAAGCATGAGTAGAAGTTCTACTTCCAAAAGGATTTAATTGAAGTTTCCATTTTCTTGGCAGAGAACCCTTATATGTGACTGACTTTTGCTGATGGTTAAAGCTCCAGATGGGGGAAAGGGATTTAGGCGAAATTCTTCTGGTACCAAGAGGTGTTTTCTCTATGTACAGTTTATGATGTTGCCTATTAATTTGCAGTCTTCAGTCCCTTCCTGCAGCCTTTCTGCAATTGATTTGTGGTTTGCTTGATTGCCCACAGGAGATGAGAAGACTTCCTGTTAGGGCCCAGTCTAGGGTGAGGCAAGTGCGGTGCCTTGGGTTCAAAATGTAATGAGATTCACTCTCACGGGCGTGCAAGCGCAGGGCAGGCAGCTTCAGAACCCTGAGAGTGAGGGCCTCTTCACCTTCAGCTCCCTCAGGGCCTCACTTGCTTCACCTCAATCCTGGACCTGCTTTCTGGCTCCCAGGCAATTAGATTTCCATTTCTACTTCTCTCATATTGTGATTGAATCTTCTCTCTGGTTTGCTTTTCTCCAATGATCATAATCTTCTTGCTAGCAAATGGTGTTTCCTTTTAAAAAGTATTTACAACCTTAGCATGATACACAAGATCTTCTATGATCTGCCTCCAAACTGCCTGCTCAGACTCACCTGTGATCACTCTCCCTCTCTCCAGCTTCCACCCCTTGCCCCTCACATAACATTTCAAGTACATTTTAATTCCCTGGCCATATCATGCTTCTCCTGTGCCCCCATGCCTTTGTTCACGTTAGTCCACCTCCATGGAATGCACTCACAGCCTTGTCTCTCTGGCAGACTCCTATTCCTCCATTATGAGTGAGCCCAAGTGTCGCCTCCTCTGTGTGGCCTTTTGGTTTCTCCCATGTGGATTAAAGCATTCTTTCCTCTGAATCTCCAGGTTCCAGTGCATATTGAACCTGCATGCTGAGTTAGAATTGTCCATCTCCCCACTGCCCCTGAGTACTGGGATGAAATGAGCACTTTCTTCATTCTTTGGGGCTACAACTGTTACAGAATAGACAGGTCTCCAGCATCAAGGAACAGACTTTTTCATTTGTATCTTCTCAGCCCCTCATGGGGCACAATTATTTGCTGAACCGATGAATGAATAAAAGAAACACTGAAAACACTCAGTTCCAAAGGTGGAGTAACAGGGACCAGATTTATCTTCCTGTTTGAATCAACAACAGTAAAAAGGCAAAATACATAATATAATAGTTCTCAAGACACTGGACAGCAGGCAATGAAGAATAGTAATTCCTGAGAGAAGGGAAACAAATGAGGTGAGCTCTATGATTTCTCCAGCTTACTCTTCTGCCTCAGGGAGATTCCAGGCTGTGGCGTGGGCAGGGGGGACTGAAGCAGAGCCCAGCAGGCACCCTGAGCTAAGGAGACAAAGCAGAGAGCCCAGGGAGACCAAGGTGAGGAAAGTTCACAGGGCTGAGTACTGGGGAGAAAAGAGCTGCACAGAGGGAGAACCTGGGGAGCTACAGAGGGTTCCCTTCAAGTATTCAGCAGAGTGCTGATCAGTGCATGTATGTGAGGAAACTGCCTGAGGCTGTGGGAAAACACATCCAAAAGGATTAAAGGAGCAGTTGGTGTGCTCATACAGGTCAGGAGTAGTGCTCTTGCCACCAGCCAGAATGGAAAAACTCGTAATTCACAGAGCATTGGATAGAATACTGAGGAAGGTCTTGCCTCAGAATGGGGAGTAATTATCTCCAGACTGAGCCCTGCTCTGGAACCACCTAACAAATAATAAAAGCAAGATCTGAGAGGATCATACAGTTTCCAAACAACTGTATCTCAAAATAAAGTTCAAAGTAAAATTGATAATGCTCGATCAATGATTACCAGGAATGTAAGGAAGGTGGATAACGTGACCCTTAATTGGAAAATTATCAACCCATTGAAAAGGACCTAGAACTGATATAGATGTTAGAGTTAGTGTAAGAGGACATTAAAACAGTCATTATAACTATGTTTCATATGTTCAAAAAGTAAGTAGAGACATGGAAAATATAAAAAAGGCCCAAATTGAACTTCTGGAAGTGAAAAGTATATCTGAAATGAAAAATACATCAGAAATGATTAACAGCAGATTAGACATTGTTGAAGAAAATATGAGTGAGCTTGAAGGCATAGCTATAAACACTACCCCAAATACAACATGTAGAACAAAGAGAATCCAAACAAAATTAAAAGAGCATCAGTGAGTTATGGGACTACTTCAAGCAGCATAATAAATATAAAATTGGAGTACCCAAAAGAGAGATGAAAGAGGGTGAGAAAGAAATATTTAAAGAAAAAATGGCTGAAAAACTTCCAAATTTGAAGGAAAAGAATCACATGAAAGCTCAGGAAGGTCAATGAACAAACAAAAGAAACATGAAGAAAACTATATAAAGACACACCATAATCAAATTTCTCAAAACTAGTGATAAAGAGAAAATCTTAAAAGCAGCCAGAGAAAAAGGGCACTTTATGGACAGAAACTAACATAAGAATTATAGTAGATTTCTTGTCAGAAACAATACAAAAAAGAAAACAGTGGAGCAACATCTTTAAAATTGTGAAAGAAAAAATTGTCAGCTAGAACTACACCCAGTGAAAAATCTTTCAAAAATAAAGGTGAAATAAGGAAACTTTCAGACATATAAAAGCTGTAAGAGTTCATCACCAGCATTAAGAAATGTTAAAAGAATTCCTTCAGGCAGAAAGAAAATGGTACCAGTTGGAAATATAGGTCTATACACAGAAATAGTGCCAGACACGCTAACTACATGGCTAAGTACATTAGATGAATTTCTTATTATTTAAATCTCTTTAAAAGATCATCAACTGTTTAAATTTAAAAAATACAATATGTTGTAGGGTTTAAAACATACGCATAGATAAAACATACAGCAAGCAACAACAGCACAAAAGATTGTGAGGGAGAAAATGAAAGTATACTCTTTCAAGGTTCTTGTCCCTAAAGAAGTATATCATTTGAAGGTAGACTGTGATAAATTAAAGTTGTATACTAGAAGCCCTAAAGCAACCACTAAAATAACAAAACAAAGAATTGATGCAAATAAAACAAAGGAAATTAAATGGAGTCATAAAAAATACTCAAGTAATCCAAGGAAACTAGAGAAAAAGAAAAATGGATCAGATGAGACAAATAAAAACAAATAGCAAGGGCTTCCCTGGTGGCGCAGTGGTTGAGAGTCCACCTGCTGATGCAGGGGACACAGGTTCGTGCCCCGGTCTGGGAAGATCCCACATGCTGCAGAGCGGCTGGGCCTGTGAGCCATGGCCACTGAGCCTGTGCGTCTGGAGCCTGTGCTCTGCAACGGGAGAGGCCACAACAGTGAGAGGCCCGCAAACAAAACAAAACAAATAGCAAGATGAGAGACTTAAACCAAATCATATCAATAATCACATTAAATACAAAGAGTCTAACCAGGGGTTGGCAACTTTTTTCTCTAAAGAGCCAGGTTTTTTGGCCACATAGATTCCTGTGGCATATTTTTCTTTGTTTTGTTTTAACAACGCTTAAAATGTAGAAACTATTCTAGCTTGCAAGCTGTGTAAAAATAGGTGGCAGTTTTGACCCTTAGGCTGCAGTTTGCCACACACACACACCGCCCCCCCCCCCGCCCCGCGCCAGTCTAAACATTATAACTAAAGGCAGAGATTTTCAGATTGGATAGAAAAGCAAGATCCTAATATATTCTGCCTATAAGAAATGCACTTTAAATATAAAGACACAAATAGATTAAAAGTGAAAGGATGGAAAAGGATATACCATGCTAATTTTGCTCAAAAGAAAGCTAAAGTGGACACATTAATATCAGACAAAGTTGATTTCTGAACAAGGATAAATTATTTTTTAATCATAAAGGGATCAATTAAGAGGATATAACATTTATGTTCCTAATAAAAGAGCTTCAAAATACATAAAGCAAAAACTGAGAGAACTGCAAGAAGAAATAGACAAATTCACAATTATAGTCAGGGAATTTAACACCTCTCTCTCAATAATTGATAGAACACCTAGACAGAAAATCAGCAAGGATATAGTAGACTTGAAAACACTATCACCCAAGTTGACATTTATAGAACAGTCTACTCAACAACAGAAGAGTACACGTTCTTCTCAAGAGCACATGGAACATTTACCAAGATAGATAATATTCTAGGCCATACACGAAGTCTCAATATATTTAAAAGGATTTAAGTCATACAAAGTATTTTCTCTGACCACAATAGAATTAAATTAGAAATCAATAACAGTAAGATAACCAGAAAATCCCCAGATATTTGGAAATTAAATAATCCATTTCTAAATAATCCATAGACCAAAGAAGAAAACAAACAGGAAATTCTAAAGTATTTTAAACTGAATGAAAATAAAAATGCAATATATTCATGGGAAACCACTAAAGCAGTACTTATGGAAAAAACTTATAGCATTGAAAGAAGAAAAGCTTCAAATTAAAACCTCAACTTCCACTTTAAGAAACCATGAAAATAAGAGCCAATTAGAAAATAAGAGCCAATTAAAAAATAAGCAGAAAAAAAATCAGAGCAAAAATTATTGGGAAAAAAAAGACAAAAAAGAAATAGAGAAATATCAATACAACTAAAAGCTGGCTTTCTGGCAAGATAAACATAATTGATAAACCTCTAGAGAGACTGATAAGGGAAGAAAAGAGAAGATACAAACGACCATTATCAGGAATGAGAGAGATTGTATTGCTACAAGTTTTACAGATATTAAAAGGATAATAAAGGAGTATAATGAACAACTTTTGTCTAAAAATTTGACAACTTGGTTGAAAAGGACAAATTCCTTGAAAGACACAAACTATTAACGCTTACTCAGAAGAAATGGATAACCTAAATAGCCCTGTATTTATTAAACAATTGAATTTGCAATTAAAAACATCCCCATAAAGAAAACTCCAGGCCCAATGGTTCACTGATGAATTCTACCAAAAATTTAAGAAATATGCTATAAGTGAACCTTGAAAACATTATGCTGAGTGAAGATGCCAGTCAAAAATGACCATATTGTATGATTCCATTTATATGAGATACCCAGAATAGGCAAATTTACAGAGATTTAAAAAAGTAGGTTAGTGGTTGTATAGAGATGGCAGAAATGGGGATATGAGATGATGGCTAAAAGGTGTAGTTTTTTTTGGGGGGGGTAATCAAATGTTCCAAGTGTAGTGTGGTGATTGGTACACAACTCTGAATACACTGAAAGCCATTGAGTTGTATGCTTCAAGTGAGTGAATTGTATGATATGTGAGTTATATCTCAATAAAGCTGTTTAAAAAAAGGTTTAAGGAATAATACCAATGAAAACTACATGAGACCACTGTCCTTCATAAACACAGATGCAAAAATTCTGAAAATGTTGTCAAATCAAATTCATACTATATAAAAAGATAATATACCATAATCAATTGGGGTTTATTCCAGGAATGCAGAGTTGGTTTAACATTAGAAAATCAATCAACATATTAACAAACTAAAAAAGAAAAATACGATCATGTTAATAGACATAAGAAATTGTTTGACAAAATCCAATGCTGAGGGCTTCCCTGGTGGCACAGTGGTTGAGAGTCCGCCTGCCAATGCAGGGGACACAGGTTCATGCCCCGGTCTGGGAACATCCCACATGCCGCGGAGCGACTAGGCCCGTGAGCCATGGCCACTGAGCCTGCGCGTCCGGAGCCTGTGCTCCGCAACGGGAGAGGCCACAACAGTGAGAGGCCCGAGTACCGCAAAAAAAAAAAAAAAAATTGTAAGCTAAGACCGTTGGTGTTAAGAGAAGGCCATTCCACTGTGCTCCCCAAAGAGCCCACCTGTCACCTTTGCTGAGGAGGCTTGAATGTGAAGAACATAAGAGCAATGTTAACTTATAAAATAAAAAACTCTTAAACAGTGTGGAACTCAGGTGTATAAAAAAGTCTGGACTAATCTGGAAGTAGAGTTAATTACCTAAAACCAATCATGACCACTATATTCCAAACTATTTCTTGAGCACACATTATATTTTTAGCAAGGAAAAAAAGGTGTTCTCATAATAAGAATACTATTTCTCCTAACCATTTGATTTACATTTCCTTTCTTCTTATTTTTTTTTAAACCAACACAGAAAGATCACAAATTGTTCCTATTCTGCACAGGGCTCTGCTTTTGCAGCAGAAGCAGGTTTTATGCAAGAGCAAGTATCGCTGTGTGATTGTGTGCTGTAGTGTTTACCTTCGCTGGGGCTGCCTGGCGATTGTCGAGCCAGTTGAAATGATTCATGGGTCTGACAGATGTCTGGTACAGCTGGATGTGTCCTTGATTATCCCAAAAGTCTGGACAGCACTGTCATTCACCATTGCCCAAATTATCTTTGTATTGACTGTGGAACCCTCTGTGACAGTACTGTAATGGCTAATTACCCAGGATACCTTGGGTACTCACTTCATAATGGTTTAGTGGCAAAAGAAAAAGACCGTAAGGAAATGAGAGAAAAAAAAAAACCAATAAATAACATCCTGTTCTTTGCAAAGAACCCGTACTCTAGTGTGATACAGAATATATATTTATTTAATATCATGCAGTTTATGTTAATGAAATCCAGGGCCACAAGAGCAGAAGCATAGATTTCTCATGAAACACATAAGAAGAAAATAAAATGTAAAGAACCTTGACAGTGATAAATTATGGACAACAGAAGGAGCTATTAGCTGTGAGAGAATTGTATGTATAACATACTTGAGAAAGGAATGACAAGTGGCCATTTGCCTGCCTCATATGTTGCAGGGGAAAAAAGAACATGTTCTGTTTAGCAAATCACCTACCCAGAAATAGAGAAGAGGGAGGGAGAAAGGAGGAGATTCTTAGTAAAGCTGCCTGAAGGAACAAGAATTGAAAGCTGAGGTTTCATTTTTCCCTATAATACCATAAATTAGCACATTTTGACAAACATAGCTCCCACAAAGCAGATATATATTAGGGGGAAAAAAGATAAGGGAATAGAGGGTACAAAATCCCATTTTGACTTTTAGTGGAGATGATGAGATCCCAGGAGGGCAGACAAAGCAGACTGGGAAGAGCTTTTCACACAAAGAATACAGTAATTTGCCACGTTCTGTCCAGGCCGTGTTTGAATGTCACTCCCGTCTTAATTACCAGACTAAAAAAGCTATTCTGTTATTCTGGAATTGCTGCCACAGTTCCTGCAATGCAAGAGAGCAACTGGGAAGAATTGCTCATGGATCATTACTAAGCGAGTAGGTGAGGCAGGCAGCCTCTGAAGGAGAGGGAGCAATGGGGCCATGAAAGGAGAGGAAGGCAGAGGTGCCCTTATGAAGATCCTCACTTGCTCTTGGGTTTTGGAGTGCATAGAGCTTGGCAGGGTGAAGTGCTTCAGCTTGTACTGAGGTTGGAACCATAGAGCTTCGGCTCTACAAGCCCTTGGTGGAATGAAGTGAAGACTGTCCCACCTCTCTGCTCCCTGGTTGTGTGTCAACCTCATGCCAAGTAATCCATAAAACGTAGGGCATAGCCATTCTGACCTCAAAACCTTGGTTACTGAAATTCTGACTCATTAAATTGTCCTTTTAACCATGATAAAGAAGAAAGCCCTTCTCATTTTGATCTACTGCTGAAAGCATTTCTAAGCCATGTCATTCCACTCTTCTGGGTCTTTCTCAGCTTATTCTTCAGTGTTTCCGAGACACCTCAATAATTCTCACCAAGGACCATGGTGGTGGTTTAGGTGAGGAAGGTGCAGGAGTTTGGGCTGAATGTTCCCTTAGTTCTGTGCAGATGAACATCCGCCAGGGGTCAGGGGGGTGCGGGGGGGGGGGTCGGATATTGAGTGTGATTGTTTAGATTCAGATTAAATAAGTCTGTGCCCTATTGTACCCATTGCATCTTTCTCCTTGAAAAAGACTTACAGTAAAAAATTTAGTTAACCATTAGTTAGTTGGAGTGTTTTTGTATTTAGAAAAGCAGCTTGCTGCATTTCAGAAGCATTGAGGTGATACGTTTATGTTTCCTTTTCCATCAGGATTTGGGTGTGATCCAGCAATGACACAGTGTACGGAAGAAGAGGAAAATGAAACACAAATCTTTAGTTCTGTGTCCATCCCAGCTGAATAGCAATTATCTGTCCTTTATATTCACACCACTAAAATGATTAAACAAAGACAAAATTTCCTGATCACATTTAATTGACAATAATTAGGATTTTACTTGGAGGACATGGACACTGACCTAAAAGTATTCTGCAAGCAACGTACTGGAATAATTATGTTAAATGCTAGTTACTCAAGCTTAGTAAAAAAAAAAAAAAAAAAAAGTAAATTGCTCTTATTTTTCCTCTTCCCTTTTAAAAGAATCTAAGAAAAGGAAGAATTCAATGCTACATATGCCTGGCTTGTCTTTCACACTGAGGTGCCATTCAACATGACAAAAGTTGCTAGAATGGCTAATTCTAGGTATAATGCAAAGTTTGTCTTAAAGTTATTTTTCAAGAGGTAATAATAGTATCAAACTCCTGAAACCCCTGATTACATGAATAGTATTGAAATAAGAAATGAAAGGAGGGTCTGAAAATAAAGCAGGTGGCCAAAGCTTGAAGAGGTGCATATCTGTTGTAAGCAGACAACAGAAATTATCTGTTATGTTGGATTTTTTTTAAGACTTTTTTTTGATGTGGACCATTTTTAACGTCTTTATTGAATTTGTTGCAATATTGCTTTCTGTTTCATGTTTTGGTTTTGTGGCCCCGAGGCATGTGGGATCTTAGCTCCCCGACCAGGGATCGAACCCACACCCGCTGCATTGCAAGGCAAAGTCTTAACCACTGGACCACCAGGGAAGTACCTGTTACATTGGATTTTAATTAATTAAGTGTATTAAAAACACACCATGTAGTCATATAATTGTTTATGCTTTTCCTTACGAATGTAATGTATAACTTGAAATAAAAGCATGATCTTTTAAAATGCCTTCAGTTTTAATTGCTCTGGAAGATTGAAAATTTCAAAATTGAAACCAGAAAAAAAGAGAAAACATCCTTATATATTGTTATGAAATAAGAGTTTTATTTTATGAAGACAATTGTAAAAATGTACATTGATAATTGTCTGTCTAGACCTAATTGCTGTGGAGGTAATAGGCCCACATGTTTTATTCACTGACTAACTCTGTGACAATGATGGACCAAAATTCTAAAAGGGGAGGAAAGACATCCCAAAAAAAAGAAAAGAAAAAAGGCAGTTCTGCATGCTGACTTAACAATTTGCCATTTTAAGAGCTGAAAGCATTTCCTGGGTGTAATTATTATTAGTTATATTAAAAATTAAAATCCTGTGGCACAGAAAAATCTAGGAGCTGCAAACTTAGATGCTTACAGGGGCCAGGCAGGAACATAACGGGCAGGTAGGGATGTGGCAAACTGGAGTGTGTCTAAACTGAAGCAGGCACTCTACCAGTTGTTGTCATGTGGGAATGCAGGCCAAGTTTTGTCAGATCTCTTACACTTTCAGAAAGCCTGAAAATCCAAATATTAAGAGATGACGAGTCCCTGTGGCCTCATAAGCTTCTAGCCTGCATGGGTTTGCCGAGCACTGAAGAGACAGCTGGGCTGAGGGGGACCTAATACATCATTCTGGTTATTCAGTAAATGGTAAGAGACATAAAGAGTGAATACTGTTGGACATTGGGTAATACATGGCTGATTACAACACTGTGCTTACATGTTTATAGTTTAATTCAGTTAATAGCACTTTCTCCTATCTCGTATCGCCTAATTCACATAGTGCGAGAGATAAAGGTCCTTCTGCCCCTCCCATTTATAGGTTCCTCCTCTCACACTGGCCTCTGCCTCATCTTCTCGTCTTCTTTCCACCTCCCCTTCTTCTGGAGGACTCACCTCATCCTTCAGGGCTCAGAGAAGGCTCCTAACACCACCCTAACTGGGCTGGGACCTTGTGCCATTTAATTGACCTACCCGGACCTACCCGCCCCTACCCGCCCCAGATACCATGTACCACTATCACAATTAAGAATATGTAATTTTTATTGTCTGTCTTCCCTACTAGACACTAACCTCCGTGAGGACAAAGAACTGCATCAGCACCTACCTCAATGTCCAGTATGCATTTGTTGAATTAATGTTTATAGGAAAAGGGACATTTGAATGAGTCACAAAAATTTTATGTATGTATCCAGAGATTATTCTTGTTATTCAAAATCGTCTCTGGAGAGTCTAAATGAGAGCTATTCCTTTATCTACTGTCAAGTGACTTGTCACTCATTTCTGAGAATTCTTCTGAAGTTTCTCTTTTGAGTTGAGGACTCAATTTTTCTGGGGTTCTTGTTTCTCTTTTTCTGATATGTATACACAATGGAGGTTTCCTAATGCCCATTTACAAGTGCTCTACTTCATCCAGACAATTGAATGAAGAACGGATGGGAAATACTAATTAAGAAGATTGTAAAAATGGCTGCAAATCATTTCCCTCCCCTTTATCCATGCCCTTGAATAGTCCCCTCATACATGGCTTGGCTATGTGACTTGTTTTGGCCAATGTGATAATTCAAATATGATTCAATCAGAGACTTGGGTATTAGGACATATTCTTTCTTGCTGTTCTTGGAAACCCTGTGGCTACCAGCCACCAGCATATGAATAAGCCTGGGCTAGCCTGCTGAGGACATGTGGGCCAGCTACCTTCATTATTCCAGCTGCAGCCCAGACAAACATGTGAGTGAGGTCATCCTAGACTAACCAGTCTCCAGGTGACCTGCCATCTGGGTTCAGCTGTATGAGTACACCCAGGTGAACCCAACAGGACATCTGCCCAGTTAAGCCCAGCCTCTATTGCTGGCCCACAGTATTGTGAGTTAATAAGTGATTGTTGTTTTAAGCTACAAAGTTTTGGGATGGTTTGTTGTACAGCAGAAACTAACAGATACACTAGACTAGAAATCTGAATATCAATTCTCCCCTCCCCCAAACCCACACGTGCACTGTCACTATTAGCTTCAGTAAAGCAGAAACCATTAAACATGGGAGAGCAGCCTATCAGAGACAGGGAATGTGGCTGGAAGGGACAGAGTTCCCCCTGTTCTCCCAATAGCATCTCTTCAGATTCATTAACACCAGAGTGTGGGCAGCAGATCTGAGAGGCAGGGAGGAGGAGGAAGAAGAGAGTAGGTGGTGGTGAGAGCCAAGCTACTGGGAAAGCTTATACAGATAAAAAGAAAGAATCCACTGTACTGGCATTATATCACAATATCCTTATTATATTTAAGAAATCCAGGCAGTTTCTAGCCTCTAAAGGCTAAAGAATGAAGGCGAGCAAATATGGGGACTATGCAGTGTATCATTTTAATAGAGAGAAAACACACACATTAGATGTGTAAGCTTGCCTTTGTTTAAGGTCTTTAAGCCTTTCTTAGCATTTTTAGGAAAATGCGTTGGAAGTAACAATTTGTTACTTTCTAAAATTCTGTTCTGGAATTTTTAGTATGTTTTGGTGCTGAATCTTGATATAGTAATTTACAAAAGCAAGAACGACGCGAAATGCAGTATGCTGTTTCAGAGTTGGGGTAGGATAGGGTGGGTGTTTACTGAATGCTTGTTATTTGCCGGGACCTTATCTCATTTAATCCTTGCAACCACCCTACAAAGAATCTGTACCACCCTGTAAAGTATCTTTAGATTTATTAAACAGATGAAGAAACTGAGGTACCAAGAGGCTAAGTAACTTGGCCAAGGCCACACAATAGCTAGTAAGGTTATAAGTTACAGATATAGATATCAAATCTGAATCCACTGGTTTGTTTTCCTTGGCAAGAATACAGTCGTTTTATCATCAGTAATAATAATGATTATTTTTTATCAAGCCCTTATTATGTTACTTTTTAAATTAATAAAATAATAGCTGAAAACTGAGAGTATATATGCTTACAATGTTCTAAGAATTTTACATATAATAAGTAAATCATCACTAAAACCCTATGAGGTAGGTATATTTGTCTCCATTTAAAAATTTTTTTCATTTGTTTTGTCTCCATTTTTGAGACAATGAAACTGAGGCACAAAGAGGTTAAATAATTGCCCAGAGTTGCATTTTGCCTTTTGCCTTGCCTTTTCATGGCTTCTGGTTTTTGGCATTCCTTGGCTTGCGGTAGCATAACTCCTATTTCTGCCTCCCTCTTCACATGGCTGTCTTCCTTCTGTGTGTGTCTGTGTCCAAATTTTCTCTTTTTATAAGCACACCAGTCATATTGGGTTCAGGGCCAAACTCTAATCCAGTATGACCTCATCTTAACTGACATCTGCAAAGACCCTATTCCAAATAAGGTCACATTCATGGGTTCCAGGTGGACATGGATTCTGGGGGGGGAACTATTCAACCCAGTATAAATATTTTAAGAATTTAAAATGTGTTGTTACCTACAGGGCCAAACATAAGAGCAGGCAGGTTTGAGCACATGTGGTCAAGGCTGGGAAGGGTCTCACCCATGCCCAACAAAACAGCAGCCCCAAACTCCTTTAGGAATAGGCTTGATTTTTAATTTCAAACACCTATGAAGGCAAAACATGGTAGATCCTATCAGTTGTTATATCTTACTGTGAATTAATTTCTCTCCTCTGAGAGCGGATTTGCATGAAGGATGTGGAAAAAAGCACAAAAGCTAAAGTAAGTAAGTAGGACGTTGTAGGGAAATGCCACTGGACAAGAAAAAGAGGCACAGTTGCCAGGTGCAGAAAGTATGGACGGATCCATGCCAAGATCAAAGAGAGAACAACCTTGGAACAAGAGGCAGCTGGAAGAAGAGACCTTTCTGTTCATCATTGGTAGAGGCATCTGATTACAGGTACCAAGACCTACCACTTACCAAGGGATGGTATAAAGGCAGTCTCTGTAGATGTTACAGAAAAGTCAAGAAAGCCACTTGGAATGAGTACAGCAGATCAGGAGCCTAAGGCAGGATGTGAATCTTAAGAAATGCATGGGGTTTCCTAGGAAAGATGCCATGTATTTTCCTATTTTTTCCTACTCTAACATGAGGCACCCAGTGAAAGTTCTGCCTTACTAGCAGATGAGACACTACTGTGCTTGTTAAAGAGGAAGTTAAAGAGGAATGTGAAACAATCCTGTGCGGAAGCTCTCCCAGCCAGGGTGAAGAATCTAAACATAGTCACCATACCCTGGGGGCAGTGCCATGGCTCGGAAGCTACAGGAGATGAAGGAGGGCTTGACTGGCCCTGAGGTGGAGGCTGGGAGAGGCACCTTCCCTTGGTTGGTGGTGTCTGCAGGTCTCTCCAGGCCACCTCTGGGAGACATCAGGGGATGATAGAAAGGACACCGGTGAAGAGTTGGGTTAGCTGTGTGGCCTCATGTGAGTTACTTACACTGAGTTTCCCCACTAAAAAAATTAAATGAAAATATTCATGCAACACCGCCCTTCTGGGCACATAATACCTGCTCAAAAATTGTTGTTCTCTTCCACTTTCCTTGATCATGGAGTTTATTCTTCACATAAATCTGTTCTGTGAGCTACATTACTTTAGCTGAGTTCAGAAATGTTAATCTTAATCATAACTTTGTTTTGTAAAAGCTCTTAATTCATCAGGGCCTAAACTTTCATTATGATTTTAATTTAAGGACCTCAATTGGGTACTTGGCAGAGGTAGAGTAAAATATGCTGCTAAATCCGTGTTGCTAGGATTTAAATTTTGATAAATGCATAGCTTTTATGCTCTCAGTTCAATTTTGCTCTGCTATGTATTGTAGAATTTTTTAAAAAACAAATGTTCCGTTTTAAAGGAAAATTTCTCCTTTGCATTTGGATATTTTTGTACAAGGGAATGGGGTAGGGCAGTGGGTGCAGACTATGAAACAATCCCCGAGGTAAATTTGGTGATACTGTTAATGAAGAGTTTTAAAATGCTAATTAAGCTCTTTATTTAACCACTTGCAACTTTCCTCAGGATGGTTACAATACCAATGATTAAAAGTTGCAAAGGTATTGTAAACTTCTCTGGGTGATATTTTTTCAATAATGCAAATGATTTCTCCAGCTCTTGTGGCATCATTTAAAAATGAATTTTGATTACTTCTAAGCTTGTAAAAAATGGAATCGTAAATGTGCTCATTTCCCACAATGAAGGGGGACAGGGAAGGTAAAGAGCAAAAGAATACATCACATTTTTAAGTAAGCAGTCACAAAAGACCTTTAAATAACTCAACTTCCTACCATATTTTATTATCTTCTCTCAGTTTTACAGCATTATCTACCATAGAAATGCAGGGAGATTTGTAAAACACTATAGCATTTAAGTCATTACATTTTATAGGTAATTTCTAATGTGGATTTGATTTTTTACGAGCAGAAAAAGAATCTAATTTGCATTAGTGACAGTAACTAGAGAAATTTAACACCTGGCCCTGGTTGTACCAGAAATTGAATATTAGGTACTTGGGTGCTAAAAACCCATTCAGATCTTCAACGGGGATTTTTCATTTATTTATGCACTGCTCTCATGTTTATCATTATAAAACTGTTCATATTATGGTGGAAGAAAGCTCACTGCCTGCAAAAATTCTGGATATACATTTTTCATCCTCTGCAAGAGAGACAGAATTATTTACCCATTAGTAAGAACATACCCTGAAAAAAGCACCACCATTCCACGCATGTAAAATAATATAACAGCAGCACTGCATGAGAAGCTTTGACTCCTGCTGGCCTTTCCCATCTCCCCCCGCCCACCAACTTCTAGTTTCTCAAGTCTCCCTTTATTTTCTCTTCCCCACTTCCCCTCTCCCAGCGCCCCTCCATGCCTGTCGCTGTTTCCCGGTTAGAAGCTTGAGTGCAGTGTATCCAAGCAAAATTAAACCTCTGTTAAAAAGATCACATTGTTGTTACAAGAACAATCCATGTTTATAAAGTGTAGAAAATTAGGAACTGCAAAAGAGATGAAGCTGGTGTTAAATGATATGGGAAGTGACACTTTACATAGCCAGTTACAATTAACACATTGATGGCATTTTGCTGGCTCCTTGCAGTGATAATGCTGTTGTCAAATGTGTTTAGTGCACCAAATCTCCTGGAGCCTTCAGCCAGGCAGCGAGCTTTTGACAGATTGAAGGTTCGAAGATAGGCTATCATGACAGATGGAAACTGGCACCGATGTTCAGCTTTCGCCGATCACAGGGGACCTGCCCCCCTTATTCTGCAGGGCTCGGCTCTGCAACCTTCCCCCTTCTGATGAAAGCAGGGGATGGCATTGTTAAATAGTGCATCTGTGTGAGTTAGACTCCTCTGATGAAAGCATAAGGCAGACGCGCTGTGAAGCAAAAGACAGCCTCTGCTCTAACTGCATTTTAGATAGACTTGAGGAAGACCCTAGGGAGCTGGGAGAAACTTTGGTAAATTTTAGACAAAAACAGAAAAAAGACCTCCCATTAGTTTCTTCTCCTCAAAGAATATAAAAATATACCTCTGATAATAAAAGTCTCAATTAATGACTTTCATTAATAGTTCCCCAAGCTAGCACTCTTTATGGAGATGTGTAGATGTGGTTTTCTTCTCTTAATATCATCATTTCCTTGATATTAATCAATTAATTTCCAAACAATCCAAGGAAATCTGTAAGGAGGTGCCGAGGGGCAGTTGTGAATAGTTGACTTGTTGGAAACTAATTCAATTACTCCAAGACACTTTTCTTGACACTGGGCTGGGTTCTTGAATCTTGGTTTTAAAATCCAGGGCAGGGGCGGACAGAGCTTTACACAGCTGGGCATAAATGGGCAGATAATATAGTTAATTAACCTTTCACCCTCTCCCACCAACCCCCTTTTAAAGAAAAACATCAGTCATTTTATTTTGAACACCCATCTATTTCAAAGGCTTTCTCTTCAGCTCCTGTAGTTCTTTCTTCTTCTCGCTGACAAATTCCTCTTTAATTTCCTTAAACTGGCTGAAGAGCCCTCTTTCTTTGCAATCTTAATCTTCAATTCCTCTCTTGCCCATACAGGTTGGGAGCAGCAAGTACTGCAGCCCATTTGAGGTATGATAATCAGCTGATTAGCTAGTGGAGTCGTTTTCCCTGAGGCTCTTTTGTGTGAAAAATCCTCACACTCAATTGACATGTGGACATCATAAAGCTGATGAAATGCAATTGTAATGAACAAGAGAGAGCGGCATCTGCAGCCGTCTAAATGAAGGATCCTTCCCTCTCACCATGCTAATTCAGAAAATCTGCTCTTAACGTGTACTCCCCCTGGATTCCAAATCCAGGCGCATCTCCATGAATGCATATTCAAGAAGTGAATTAGCCTCTATGGTAAGTGAACGCCTAGCCTGGCCAGACTGATTCTAATTTCAAGACAGATAATACTGCATCAACTGTAGTAATGATATGACAGTTCATTTGTGATGAGAGTCCTACAGTCAGGTTTACTGCACAGACAGACACAGGTGCAAGGAGAGAGCCAGCAAAACCTCTCATACAAGACCAAAGGTTGCTTTGCTGTCAAATTATTTCAGCCAAAATAGCCCAATGAAGGAGAAAAGAGGTAATGCGTTAAAAAACATTAATGTGTCCCCATATTTAAACCTTGGTTGTAATGGTGGTCAATGGATGCTCCCTTCTCTATTATAGGATCACGTACAGTTGGCAGTCATTAAATTAGGAAAGAGGTGAGCTTTCCCTCCCACACCCTTTTCAGAAAACTACATTACTTGCTAAGAAATTTCCAAGTGAATATAACTTGTCATACAAGGTTTTTTTTTCCCTAAATTGAATTTCACAGGAATCAGTTTGTAGGAGAAAAACTCTGCAGTATTAGGAAGAGAAGCTGTTCATTTCCATTGCCTGTTCTGTGACAGTTGCTAATACAGTATGACAGGTTTGTTCATCACTATTTTGGATCACCTTTGGGTTTTCTGTACTACTCTTTCTATTAATACATGTTAATTAATGATGGTAAGGAATGCTCGCCTTTATACCTAAAAGCTCAAAGCACTTTTCAGACACTGACTTATTTTTGAGAGTTAGACAGAGGGCAGGTATCAGCACTGTTATTTTTTCAGAGGTGGAAATAGAAGGTTGGTGATGAAGTGACTTGAGCAAGGTCACACTGCAAGCCAGTCCTGGATCTCAGCCTTGAACTCATTCTTACCCCTCTCCATAGCTCTAGGCACAGAAAATACCCCAGGGAAAGGTGTTGCTAATCCAGAAAATACCCCAGGGAAAGGTGTTGCTAAACTAGCATTAAGGAGACTCCTTCATAAGCACTGCTAATAAATACAGCACATGCTTTAAAAGCAAATGAACAAGACAAGCTTAATAAGGACTGTTGTTAGTACCTGGCAAGCCACCCAGTGTCTGCACGGTTCACGCAGAGGTCCTTGTCAAGGAACCGCATTTCTGAGATTACAAGAGCCACTTCGCAGTCTCCTTATGCTTCTCACTCACATTGACTTTGACCTATATAGCCTTTCAATTCAATGTAATTCAATAACAGGGCAGCACGTGGGTCTGTAGACACCATCATAGATTATTTTGCTTCCTCCAGCATGTTTGGAGACAAAATTTGGGGTGGCCGATGAGAGCTGTCACTGTACAGCTCCCTCCTCTAGCGATCAGGAGTTACCCAGCAGATCACTTGCTGTCCATTGCAGATGAAGCAGTGCAGTAGGTATCAGGAAGGTAAGAGGAATGAGACAAGTCCGTCCCCAAAGGCGAAAGTTTGTAACACTCATGTACAATAAAGACAGACATATAAGCAAACAAACCACAGAGCAAGAACATCATTCCAACTGTGCCAAGACACATATGCGGCCCCCAATTCACCAAGTGGCTGTTTTCCAAAATCTGCTTGTAAATGAGTTGTTTTAAGCTCACAATTCATTTGCCCATGGAAGCTGAGTTCTAAGTAGTGGTTAGGTTCTCAGGCCAGCTGTCAAAGCCATATTTAACCTATAACATAGCAGAATGCAACACTAATAGTAACACATACAAGTATGCCTGAAAGAGTGTCATTGCCACCTCTGAACTCTGAGATCGGGTGGCATGTGTTCAAATCTCAGCTCTGCTATCCTGGGACCCTGAACAAGTATTTCATCTCTCTAAGCCTCAATTTTCTCATCTGTGGAAGGGGTTGATAATAGTACTTATTTCATAAAATTATTGTTAGAAGGAAACAAGACAGAGTAAAATATTCAATCTGGATCTATAGCAAGTGCTCAATAAATGCCAGGTAGGAGTAATAGAATTTGTTTACATATTTTATTTTTGAGCTTATGTTTCAGATTCATTGCCAACATTCCTCACGCCTTATTCCAAGGGTAGGAAGGGGCTTGTATGGGTGCATTTTTTTGGTGAGGAAGAGACCTTCCTCGTTTATAAAGAGAAGGTATTATAGCCTGGGGTCAAGAGCCAGATTCTGAAGCCATAATGGATTCAAGTTCTGTCCCTGCCACTTACCAGCTGTGTGACCTTGGGCAGCTTACCTAGTCTTTCTAATCATCATCTGCAAAATGGGGATATTTTGGGCTTCCCTGGTGGTGCAATGGTTAAGAATCCACCTGCCAATGCAGGGGACACGGGTTCAAGCCCTGGTCCGGGAAGATCCCATATGCCACGGAGCAACAAAGCCCATGTGCCACAACTACTGAGCCCGTGTGCCACAACTACTGAAGCCTGTGCACCTAGAGCCTGCACACCACAATGAAGAGCAGCCCCCGCTCCCCACAACTAGAGAAAGCCCGTGCGTAGCAACGAAGACCCAACACAGTCAAAAATAAATAAATAAATAAATTTTAAAAATGGGGATATTTTTAGTACATATCTTGGTGCTGTGGTATTAAGCAAGTTAATATATGCAAAGTGCCACGTTTATAAGCACAATACAAGTAAACAGAGCTATTGTAAGGATACCATGGCCTGTCACTGGCCATGACAAATGAGCAGGAAAACAAGGCCTGGTTGGAGATTAATAGCTGTCTTAAGGTTACTGTTAAGTAAGTAATGATCTGGGACTCCAGGTTGGTCTTCTAATCCTTAGTCCCGTGCTCTTTCCAGGTCATGGTGTTCCCTCTACCACATACCTATGAGATACCCTGGAGTGTTAGTTAACGTTTATTGAGTACCCAGTGGACGTTCAACACCAAGCTGATTCCCGGAGAGTTTCCTTTAAAAAGGGAAGTTATGCTCTAGACTCTAAACCAATAGTTGGCAAACCATAGCCACAGGCCAAACCAGACTGCTGCCTGTTTTTTATGGCCTGAAAGCTAACAATGGGTTTTTTGTTTTTAAATGGTTGAAAACAATTCGAAAGAAGAATAATATTTTGTGACACTTGACAATTATATGAAATTCAAATGTCAGTCTCTGTAAATGAAGTTTTACTGGAACTCACTTGTTTACATATTGTCTATAGATGCTTTTGTGCTACAGCAGGAAAAATGAGTAACTGTGACAAAGACCATATGGCTCACAAAGCCTTAATTATTTACTATCTGGCCCTTTAACAGAAAAAGTTTGCCAACCTCTGGTCTAGACCCAAGAAGATTGATTTAGCCTGGTTACTGCTGAGAGGGAATAAGAGGTTCACCAATCTAACTCAAGGTACATATGCTAAGCCTCAGACTGGCTGAGATGAGAGTGTAATTGTCTTCCACTACCAGAGCAATGTTTTAGCATTGTATTCTGAAATATATTAGAGGCAAAGCAGTGTAGTGGTTGAACCCACTGACTCAGGAACCAGGCTGCTGGGATCCAATCTTGATTCTACGACTTGCCACTTCTGTGACCTTAGGCAAGTTACTTAATTTTCCTTGTGTCACTGTTTCCTCATCTATACAATGGGATTGTTTTGAGGATTATGTGAGTTTTTACACCTAAACTGTATTGAAGAGTTCCTTGCCCACTGCCAGCAGTATGCTAGTTATTTTTGAAATCTCATGACTCTTTGGGAAAAAGGAGAAAGATGCCCTCCTTGGAACGGTGGGCAATGTGTCTGTCTGCTCAGACTCATTCCTCCACTGTCTCTGCTGGGGCAACACACCTCATTCTTTAGCCCAGCACAGAAGTCTGCATCTTTCCCGGCAAACTTTCCTTGAGTCATTTACTTCTTTGTGCTTCCGGAGAACATTGTACATGCCTCCTTTAAGGCTGTTATATAGAATGAAAAAAGAAATTTATGCACATTTTTGTCTGTACGAGATGGTGAACTCCCAAAAGGAAAATAATTTCTTGTCTTTGTCTCCAGAGTGCCTGGTGTGTGGAATATATGGTATGCAACAGAGTCAGTGGATATTTAATCAGTCAGAGAATGAATAACAGGCCAAGAAACTGCAGGGTTAATAAGTCTTCTGTGATTTTTTTAAAAACACGTGAAAGCCTTCTAAATGTGGCGATTACTTTATCCCTTCAATGTACAAGCTTGCAATACAATTAAATTGGAAATTATGAGGCTTAAAATAAAAGGCAGGTGGATACTTTCACTTACTGAATGTGTAAATCATAGAACAGAAATTCTTGATCTGGGGAGAAGCTTAGTATGAATAGGCTAAAATACCCTAAGTGGCTATGTGATTTTGGTAGGGCACTTTCTGACTTTGGACTTTCGTGTTTCATTGAAAAACAAGGAAAATGCACAATAGATAATCAGTAAGGCTTTTTCCACTCCCCAAACTATGATTTCTGCTTCTCCCAGAAAACTTACCAAATTCTGCTCCCCTGTGAGCAGGGCTTCTAGATAATGCTGGTAGGTAAGTTACTTAAGTTTTCTGAACCTGAGTTTGAGAAGTAAAGAGTAATACTATCCCTGAATTGTACACCTAAGAATGAGAGGCAAAAAGAGAATCTACAAAGGAGGTTGGGGCTGGATCATGACAGGCTTTGGGTGCCATGCTAAGGAGTCTGGACAGCCTGCACTTGATGGATAGTAGACAATAGGAGGCTATGGATGGCGTTAAGTAGTGGAGGGACATGACCAACTGTGTATTTTGGAACAAGGACTCTGGCCACAGTGTGGAAACTGGATTGGAAGGAGAGAAGGGGAGCCAACATACAGCAGTGCTGGAGGAGATACCGGCTAGAGGGCTATTTAAGAGGTTGGATTTTGAATTTGAGAATTTAGATAAAGCTGAGCACCTGCGCAGACGGAATGCCATTTACATAATAGGAAACAAGAGAAATAAATACTCATGGTCAACTTTTATTTCTTGTAATATAGTTTCAACTAAGAAAAAGTCACGGACTTACATATCTGTAGAATCACATTGGAGCCAATATAGGGTACCTGCTAAGAGCTCAGGCCCTAGGTTTGAATCTTAATTCTTAATTAGCTCTGAGATCTTGGGTAATTCATTTTACCACTTTAAGTCTTAATGCCTTCCCAAGGTCAAGGTGAGAATTAAATAAAATGATGCATATTAAGGTGCATATCATAGGGTTTAGTAATCGGCAAGCAGTAGATTACGGTCAGCTACTATGACGGAGTGGGTTTGCTCCAGCTGCAAATCTCAAGCTTTCAACTATGTTTTCATTCCAGAAAGAGATATTTAGAAGACAGACTCTTCTGCCAGAACTAGAGTTTTTAAAAAAATTAGATGACTAAAAAAGTTTTAAACCACTATTCTAATATTTTAATCCTTGGAAACCCAGAAACAATTCAATGAAGCTATTTGGTTAAGTTAAAGCAGTTCTTTGAAATCAGCTTAAATGCATGACTCGCTACTCAAAGGTTCCAGAGAACTCCACCTGCCTGCTTGGGAAGCAGCAAACAAGGTCAGTATTGATAGCTCACGCTTCAGTGAATATATCAATTTAAAGCTTCATCAGTGATTCTCACTCATCTGCAGCCCTGCACGGCTGTTGTAAGAATGGGGTGACTCACGAACCTATTAAGTAACTTCCTCACTTGTGCTCTAATGAGCCTATTGTTTCCCTGGAAGAACACAAACACCTGAGTACAAGCACAAACTGAAGCCACAAATAAGAGGGTGCAGATTTCAGCCCTGCCTTACCTAGAGGCACTCTTTGTTTTGATTCTCTATGCTTTTCAATTGCTTTACCAGCCTAGTCAGGCACACTTTTATGTCAAGTCCTGAGTAGGGCTGTTGGGGTCCCCCCGTCCAAAAGGGCTCTGGTCACAGCTGACTCATCTGCTGTACAGGGCGCATGTGTGTGACCTTTTGGAATTTGACTATCAGACACTTGCTTATCTACTGTTCCCCCTGCACCAGCAAGTGCCTCTGCAGTGAAGATTACCACCCTCCGCATTCCGAGGTCCACACTGCATATGCAGAAGTAGGATGAATCTGCTGCTGTGGGGAGGGGGCACCGAGCCCACCCACAAAGAGGGCATCAGTGGGGATTTCAGCCAAGAAGTTCTCCTTGTGCTCTTGGAAAAGAAGGCGTTGGCCCCGTTTTTCTGCTACCGTAATTCAAGGTTAGGTTCCCTTGTCCTCCATATACCATATCACTGACGAGAGATGAAAGAATGAAAATTAGTTCCTTAGGGATTGGGGCCAATACTGTCCATGGAGGTATAGTGGGTAAAAATATATATTATATATACTTACACTTGGCACCTGACCCCTCTTAGGAAGGGAACTCTTTGTTTAGGGAACCATCTTGATAAGTTTTAAGGGCAGGGGTAGGAAGAAGATAAACATAGATAGCTAACAGTTTTAGATCAGAAATGAAGAAATCTGTGGGTGGACAGGGGCCAGGAGAAGAGGAGAAAGGAAAGGGAGGGAGAGCCAGGAGCTGGAGCCATCGTGGGAGGCTGGAGCCTATTCAGAAAGATGGTCATAGCAGGCAGCGGGGCTAGAGGATTTTTAAGAATGTGTAATTCTCAATTTTAAGTCGTTTGCATGGCTCATCTACCCAAAGTTTCATAAGTTACTTGTTTGAGCTCAGTAAGAAAGAGAGGCAAAGGGGTAGAGTTTCCTGAGTCTGGGGGGAGAGGAGGATGAACAGAGGAAGGGAAGAGCCCAAAAGGCAAGAAGTGAGTAAAATCAACAGGAGCCAAAAGTGGTCATGAGAACATAAGCCCCTGGGAATTTCCAGAAGTCGTGGAGGGACCTTGAACTTCCATAGAATGTGGGATAGAAAGCTAGGGAGAATTTCATTTACATTTTAAATGAGACCTGGGTTCCACAAACTCTGCAGTAAACAGCATCCATTTGTCACTGATGCCTTCTAAGCTGTTGATTCTGTCTTCAAAAGAGAAATACCTTGTCTTCAATGAGTTTTCTTTGACTATAAAGATTAACACATATTTGAGTCTTGAAAAATAAACTGGGTCAAACAGAATGCTGGGAAAGTAGGAATTGTAATAGTCAAGCCTTCTTAAGATTATTGGAACTCATTTTCTGCTTTGTATCCTCTCTATGGCCATTACAGGAATGGGAGTGGCAGCTCTCCTTGGGGGTAATGAGACCTTGTTACTGGAGGGTTTAAGCAGAGCCTTTGTGACCAGTTGACCCAGAATTGTGCAGGGGATTCATGCGTCTGGTAGAAGCTGGACAGATAGGCCTCTAGGCCCTTTAAACAAGTTTCTATTACTTAAGGGTAGGGAGGACTTAAAACTTTCAGAGAAGTTTAAAATATTCCAAGTGTCTGTGGCTGTTTCTAAAGAATGTATATCTAGCCCTTTCCCCAGCTCTACGTTAATCTGTTCCAGTTTATGCTAATAATGTTCTCATTATTTGGGAGGAAGGAAGGAGACCTGGACCCTCTCCAAGAAGCAGGGGTGGTGAGCTGCTCACGCAGTGCACTGGCAGGAGGCGGCATGGGGGGGACCTCCAAGTGCCCACAGCACTGCAAGGGATCTTTCTGGTCTGTATTTGGATCCTATGGCAATGTGGGGGGTTCTGAAACCACATTACACCAGTTTGCAGAGGTTTAGATTGGGATGGCTAGGGAAGAACCACATCTGCTAACATCCATCAGGTTTCTTCTGTAGGTCAGAGCTATGGGTCAAAGAACTCTAGGGCCTCAGGAGTTAGGAGGAGTAAAAGGTGAGAGTGTGACTTCATTGGTAGGGGCATAGTCAGAGTTTCTCCTGATAATCTATCATTCTCTTTCTCTTTAGTTACAAAGTTCTTGAAGATAGGTGTGAGGTAGGGAATCACAGTTTGCTCACATTGCAACTCAAAAGTGCACCGAAAATGCACTTTGAAGATTTGTCTCTACACCTGATTTCTTTCCTTCATGAACCCCAGATCAGAATATCAGGGAAAAATCTATTTTCCAGCTCATTCCTGTTTAAAGCTGTGTCTGATACAATAATTTGCAAATAAATTGCTCTACCTTTCAGGTGCCTCACTGCCTCTGCTTCTCTTCCTAATGTGGCTTCTCGATGGAGTATATGTGACCTCAGGGCTTTGAAAAAGGCACTCAAGATGCATGCGGTGTCCTTGCCCCACCCACTGGCTCAGCTGTGGCAGCATCCACTTCTACGTGTCCATTCTTATTTTGTTGGCATTTGCTCTTACGTCCCTAACTGGTGTAGCCTATGGTGTGGTCATACTCCTGGGGATGCCCTTGATACAGGCATGGGGGTGCCCCTGGTCTACTGACTGCCTCTCCTGGGTCTAGCTGGCTTCAGGACTCCCTGCAGCCTGGCAGCAGCTCTTGGTCAGGCCCAGGTAGGGGTTACCAGATTTAGCAAATAAAAATACAAGATACCCTATTTAAAACTGAATTTCAGATAAACAATGAATTTTTCTTTACCGTTAAGTATGCCCTAAATATTACATATAATATTATTTGTTGTTTATCTGAAATTCAAATTTAATTGGACATTCTCTATTTTATCCAGCTACCCTCCTCCCAGGCCCAGTGTCCTCCGCCACAAGGACTATGGATCCTGATGAAGTAGTCGTTTTGGACAACTCACTAGCCACACCTTCAGGAACCTCCTGTGTCCTTCACAAGGTACAGGCTAACGTCTGGATACCTTCTGTGCCCTAAGGAGTCAGGGATTCCCTGCGGGAGCTGAACACAGGCCCTTTCTGGCTAAACAACTATGCTAGGCTGCCACTTCTCCCCAGCGTGGGCCACTGCACACGGGCCGGGGAAGCCTGTGGGTGTGGGGCAGGACCGCCCTCCCCACATAGCTCTCGTCTCTGCCGTCTGCCTCTTCCCTTCTCCTTCTTGCTTGACCACCCCCGAGGCCAGAGCAGCATTTCTCTTTTATTTCGCCTTTGTCATATCCACCTCCTACTGTAGAACAGCAAGCAAGCCTTGTGCCTGGCTGCCATAGCAGAAAGAATAGTTTCTTTGCACTATACGAGGACTCAGTGACCTTCATTCTCCAATCTTATTTCTGGTTATGTTAAAGACAGAAATAAAGGAATATAGAAAGCCCCCTCACCTGGCTTGCATGGTTGTTGTCTTGCTACAAAATCCTATATTGAACGTCAAATATTTTTTTTCCTTTTCCTTGCATTCCTTCTATACCAATCTATTCCCCCCCCCCCCCCCCCCCACACACACACACCGGGTAGAATGATATTGCCAACTGACTGGAGAGAAGATTAGGAGCTCTGAGAGGCTGCAGAGAAAGAGAACATGAATACTTTTTCATATTATCTCCTCATTGTATTTACTTTATGAGGGTCTGCCCAACATAGGTACTTCTACTTTGAGCTGTGTGCCCTCCTTCTCTCACTACTAAGAAGCTTCTTGTAATATGAACTTATATTATGGGGGAAGTTGACTTTGTCTCCTGAAATCTTCAGGTCAATTAATTCCTGGACAGTGAAAGTTTTTTAAACTGAATTATGACATTTCTCATACTAACTCTCAAAGGCATGGAAAGGTAAATGAAATAAAATAGCAGCATGCAGGTACCTGCCATCCAGATAAGATTCTTCAGAGAGAATCTTACAAACTTGATAAGGATAGCAATCAATTTGAAAAGATATGAAAAATTATTTATAGCCTTTGTCCTCAAGGTATATTCTCTATATTTTCCTAGTATTTTAGGTTGCAGGTTGTGCCACTCTGAAGGAAATAATCTAACTACAAGGATAAAATTACATTATTTGATAGAATACAATTGGGAGATTGCAAAAAAGGGAAATTATGTATACAGATGCATTTCATTTCTGACTTCTTAAATGCCATTTGTAGGTTGAGCTTTGGGGAGAAGAGTATGTAATTCTGTTAGTTTGAAAACAAAATCATTGCTTACTCCAGGTAATTGGTGCCTCTGGCCTCCTTGTCTGCCTTCTGCTCTGCCTAAGTGGACCCACTGCTCTAATACGTGTTATCACAAGAAGTGAGCTTTGTGAGGAAGACACTACATAACCAGTCACTCCTGCATTCTTACTGCATGCTTTTAAGTTGCACCATGTTCTATAATTTTTCTTCTTTGGTTTCATAGACTATTTGAGGCGTAAGCTAAAGGGGAGGTAATCCTGTGCAATCTCCTCATTCTGTAGTCTGAGACAGAAGTGAAGTGATCTGTCCTCCAGCCAGTAGAGGCAGCACTGGGTGAGGAGCTGTGTCCAGTGTCTGGACCAGAGCAGCCTGCACGCTTCCTTCACCTGCTGATACCACCGTCCTTCCGCTGAGTAACAGAAACAACCCACCACACATTCTGGTATCGAGTATGTCGTAAAGTTTAAATTGGCCTATCTTGTAATTAACTACATTTTAAGGTTTGGAGGTGGGCTAAACGCTCCACTTCAGCATATTAACAGTCTCCCAAGGAGGAAGGGGGATTTAAATGGAAGACAAAAAGGGAAAACATGTTCTTTATTTGGTAGCAATGAATTCTGTTTCAATGTTATTAGATTATAATGTCCCAATTTTTATCTAGAATTTGTGCCTCTGGAAGCACAACCCTCAAAAATGAGTAAAAATTATTTTCACACTTTTTATAGGTTAACTTCAATAACTGCAAGTTTACTTGTGGCCATTTTCATATGCATGGGGTTTTTTTTGTTTGTTTGTTTGTTTTTTACATACAGTCTTTACTGAGAAACACTTGTTTTCTGCATCATCATTTATTTTCAGTAGAAAGAAGATCCAAACCTTTTATGTTCAGATTGAAAACCCTCCATGATCTGATTACACTTAACAAGTACACAGATTACTTCTTTTTTGCCTCCTAGTTCCAAATTGGACCACCTAAACACAGCTCCCCTGCTCCTGGTCTTGCTAATGATTCACTCACTTTCAAAACTTGACTCCTGCTTCTAAAAGCAGCTCACATGAGACTTGCTTCCTAAAGCTTTTCCTCATTTTGATTCCCATGTCTACCCTCTACAAAATGAATCTTTACATCCTTAGTGTTCCCATAGCCCATTATTTATATTTCTGATATACTAAATAACCAACATGTGGAAAACTTGGCACTTTATCAAATGCATTTTACTTAATTATTTCACTTAGTTACACCACTTGCAAGATCCTGCATTATTACTTGGCTCAGCATCTTAGCTCTTTCAGTAAATGTAAGAACCTTAATAGTGAACCTTGATTTCATATTTGTTTTTGTGTAATCTACTGTATTATGTTTGCACATGGTAAGTGTCCCAGCTGATATTTATTAGCACTGAATTGATAGTGGAGTCCATACTGACCAGAAGGGATTAAATTCTTAAATGTCAATAGATTGTTCCTTGTCCTCAGATGAAGGCTGTGATAGTGACCCAGCAGGCACTGCTAGCCTCAAATTCCACCTCAGACTTTGAAGTCTGGCAGCCACCTCAGAGCATTAATAGGCAAAGCTGTGACTTGTTGGGTAATAACACACTGCCTTGGAATAATCATTTTCAAATGAATCAACAACAGCAGCTATTTGCCTGATCTAATTAGCATCACCTTTTTTTGAGCAGGCGGAAAAAGGCTGGCATATTCTGTATGATGCAACACGCAGCAAATTATACAGACAAGGCAACACCACCGGGTCAGGCACTCACCTCCGTGGCTGAGGGCTTCCTGGCAGTCTTCCCCCTCTCTTCCCCACCCCCGCGCCCCCCACCAGCTCAATAATAAGCTTGCATCATTTTAAGTATGAGAACTGCAAGGAAATCCTTAATTTGAAATTTAGCCCAAAGGTGGTTTCTGTATTTAAGGAGACTTGCTTCATAGGAGCATTGCAAGAACAAAAGTGAAATTCCCTTTACATCCAGGAATATTTGGGAAGTGATTTAACCTGAATGAGAAGTTAACTCTGCTTATTTACCTGGTAGGAATGTCAAGACTGAACAGTGTTATGCTCTTGTCTCTCCTAAGAGTTAAGAGACCTTTGTTTCCTATGGATGTTCTATGAGGGGGTGGGCTTGAAGGGAGGACAGGCAGAAGGGATGGCTCTGTCTTTAATGAGGAAAATGATTTACTAGAATTGGAAGGAAGATATGTGTGGGGGAGAGGGTAGTCTGCTAATGGCTGAACATAGTGCCCC
Source organism: Monodon monoceros (assembly GCF_005190385.1). NCBI lineage: Eukaryota > Metazoa > Chordata > Mammalia > Artiodactyla > Monodontidae > Monodon > Monodon monoceros. The sequence goes on along the minus strand of NW_021703772.1, from coordinate 57,415,856 downwards.
CCCCCTCTCTAGATCAGAAGGTGGTATGACCTTGGATTGGGAAGAGGTGATGAAGGTTTTGGGGTGTGAACCCTACGGCAGGGGTGTGTGAAGCCAGCTTGTCAGAGCATCTCTCTTCCCAAATGCCATCATGGGAGCCTGAAAACTGCCCTTTCCCCATATTTTCAGGACTATGTAAGCCCCCTAGACTCTTAGAGGACCCTAAGAAAAGGAAGAGCCCTCTATGATGACTGACACTGAAAGCTCTATCTGCCCCAGTGAGGTTGAAGCCAGATATAGTTTGGTTTTGAAACGTAAACTGTGGGCTCTAGAGCCAGATTTCCTGTGTTCATATATCTGGACCTGCAACTTGTTACGTGTGCCTTGTTAGGTAGGCAGGTTCCTCAATGTCCTCATCTTTAAAATGGGAAAATTATACTATTATTAGGTTGCTATAAGGATACAGAGAATTAATACATGGAAAGCCTTTAGAGCAGGGCCTGGTATAGAGTAACCATTGTTGTTACTGGACAGAGGAGGGGCTGTCTGGTGGAGCATATTCATTATGCTGCATTAATAGTCCTTTTACTGTGTGTCCTTTCCTGTCTTCTTCCATGCTATTAACTTTAGATGGCACGTTCTTAGAGGGTATGTGCCAGTGTCTGTCTATGCATTGTCTTTGCACTGCCTCTGTGCTCTCGTAATACCCCTTGTCACGGCTAATTTTGAATGTGTCCATTTTGTAAGTCCTCATCTCTGTAGCTCCCCTAGCTCCTGACACATGGTAGGCACACAGCAAACATTTTTTAGGCCGAACTGACTTTAGATCTGTCATAGGGTATTCAGCAGAGCATTCAGCCGTTAATCAAAGCTTTCTGATGAGCCTGGTTGAAAAAAAACTTATTAACAGGTTTGAACGAATATGGCTCCTTGGTCAAGAGGAAACAGGCCCTAAAGGAAGTCATTACTGATTACATGGATATTTAGAGGCAGAATCGGCTGGCTCCCTGAGCCCTCCCTGCTCTAAAGTCTTCATGGCCAGTGCTTCTCTCTAGAGGGAGCAACCGAAGGTCAGAAGACCTTGATCAAAGTAAAAATTCAGAGGAACCCCAGGTTGCCTGTGGAATTGCATTTTTCAGGGAGGGAATGGCTGTTTCACAGGAAGCAGAGATTTCAGTGGGGACTGGATTTGTTAACTAGAGCAGCCGATGAACTTTTCTTTCCTCCTCCAGCCCTAGGAAAGCACCTAGCCCAAAGACACATTGCTTCAATTCATAAAGGAGTGTTTCTATGAACTTCAGGGCTTAACGATTAACCGAGTATCCTTGTAACAGTTAAGTCCTCTTTGCTTAACAAATAAAAACGAAATGTATTTGGAAAGACAGAGGCTACATAGCAGGGGTTAGATTTCTGAATTAATATTCCAACGACAGGGCTTCCCTGGTGGCTCAGTGGGTAAGAATCCGCCTGCCAACGCAGGGCACACGGGTTCGAGCCCTGGTCTGGGAAGATACCACATGCCGCAGAGCAACTAGGCCCATGAGCCACAACTACTGAGCCTGCACTCTAGAGCCCGCGCACCTAGAGCCCGTGCTCCGCAACAAGAGAAGCCACTGCAATGAGTAGCCCTCACACCACAACACAACTAGAGAAAGCCTGCACAGCAATGAAGACCCAATGCAGCCATAAAAAAAAAATAAAAATAAAAATATTCCAATGATAATAGTAACAATGGACAGTGATTGGACATGAGATCCAGTGCTGGGTTTATATGGATGTCATTTCATTCAATCCTTACAGGAGCCTTAGGAAATACACTATTATTTTCTTCACTTCACAGAGGAGGAAATGAGGATGAAACAGATGTTCACTGACTTGTTCAAAGACATACAGTTGGTGAGTAGTACCCAGGATTGGAACTCTTCTTTCTGCCTGGAAGCACTCCCATCATCCCCTCTAAACAGAACAGTTTAAAAATTAAAGAATGGACCAACTTGAGCTACAAAGGAGTAGGAATAGGCTGAAATAAATTCACTTATCTCTGAAATAATGGTCACAGGGAGTAAGGATTTCAAAATACACACTTTAAGTCTCTGGCTATCAAGGTTAAAACTGTAGCATTTAAAATGCTAGTGTTAAGAGAAAAAAGGAAACTGCTGCGTAAAGTTAGCAAAAGAGAGAGGACCATTAAAACAGCAGGAATGAATAAAACCCAGAAAGCATTAAACAAGATGGGATCAGTCGGCTCAAACTTACTTGTTATGACTGTGGGGAGAGGCCAAGCTCCCCTTCTCCCATTTAACTATAAATCCAGACAAAGTGACAGAGAAAGGTTAGAAGTAAAAAAAATAGAGCACAGAGTTACCTTAGAAATACAAGTAAAAGGCGGCCAAGGACATGGCATCATTTATGGCAAATCTTGTAGAAATCAAAGGAAAAACAATGCTTTAAAGCAGAGGACAGTTTTTAAATGAGCGTTAGTCTCCAGTGAGGATATAATAGAGGAGAGTCTTATGCACAGTAGTAGTGAAGGACATTAAAATGCTGTCCTCAAAACCTGAATTATCAAGTAGGCACAAAAACTATAATGTCATTTAGCCCAATCACCCAAACCACAGATCCTGCTGATTTAGCAGCATTATTTTAGACCATTGGCTAACATATCTTCCTGCCCTAGGGGCCCAAACCCTACAAACAGTTCCAAGGGGTTTCTTTATTTGCTTCCTTCCTTTCCCCTTCTTTGTGATGCCCGTAAAACACACTGCACAATTACAAAGTCGCAGCCGCCCGCAATATTGGAACAGAGACACCCTGTTAAATCCGTTCCTGACAGCGGCGAGCCCCTTTTAAATTTCAATTATAAGATCAACAACCATAATCGCTGGCAGACCATTACCACTCAGGGTTCAGGGAGTTCTGGGGATAGAGCGAGACACCCGGAGGGGGAGGAGGCTGGGCTGGGAAAGCCTCCTGACCTCCTGACCTGGCCAAACCTGGGTCATCTGCACCTGAACAGTAAATTCCGGTGCAAATGGGAAAGGCTTAGGCCCGAAGCAACTTCAGCCTCGGGGCTGGAGGCTCTAGCAACAGCCTGACCAGTGCTCTGACTGCCCCCTAGTTTTCATTTCACCTTGATTGAGCTTGGAAACCAGTCCCTCGTTTCATAAGTCAGGAAAGACAAAGACGTGATGTTCCCTGTTCTCAGTACAAGGACTCAAATTCTGCTCTATCAACCAGACCCAGCTCTCGCCCTTTGAAAATACGAGCCTCATGCTGTCCCCAGCAATGGCAGCCGCAAGTGCCCCCGTGCTCCTGCCCAGAGCTCTGGCCTGCAGAGGGAGGCCTTGGTGGAGGGCTCTCTAGCCTTCACCCTCGACCACAGCTGATGGGGATGTACCTGGTTCACTCAAGCCTCCGCCAATGCTCAGAGCAGCTGAGTCATTAGCCAGATCTTAACAGTTCCCAAATGAAATAGCTGAAAAAGCACGTTTCCATGCAGGACCTTGCTTTCTAGAATGTTTCCATCCCATGCACCCCAGGTTCCTTGCTTTTAGGACTGAAATTAGACTGACCCTCATCCCTCATCCCAAAACTCATCTCTGAGTTTTCTGGTATAAAAGGTCATTTGAAATGAAATCTAGTTATCAAATATCCACTGAGCTTCTGAAAAGATCTGGATTCTTCATCTTCAAGGTGCTTAGAACTTGTAGATAGCAAAATTTATTATCTTGTACCTGACCTCTTGGTTATGTTGTAAAGTCAATGCATGTCTCTTTTGTTAGAAATGACACATTCAAAAATGTGCCTGCCAAAGGCTTCACACATCTTCCCCCAGAGCTGATTTGGCCATTTGCAGGGTTTCCTAAAGAGAAACTGCCTGCAATTTCTACATTCACTTCAAAACCCTGCCCGCCCCACCCCCGTATTCTTCCTTTGAGAACTCTGAAAAGCCACATTTCACAGAGTAGGACTTTCATAAAGAAGTCCTACTAACTAGCTTGGTTCCCCAATCCTGGGACCTCTAGTCAAAAAGGAATGAAAAGGTACGTGAGATGTCTTTGAAAATTTCGAAGATCTTTCAGGCATTCTTCTTGGCACTACTATTAACAACCCTCCCCACTTGGTCCCCAACAAGGGTTTGAGACAGAAAGAGACAGAGTTTGGTTCAGAAGCAAAGGAAAGCTTGATTCCCTGATCAAAGAAGGGAGAGGTGCAAGCTCTAGAGCACACACTCTCCCCAAGAGCTTGGGGCTGCTTTATAGGGTCTTGGCAGCAGGGAGGGGTGGAGTTCTTTTGGGTCAGGCACAGCTGTGCTGCTCACAGGGCTCCAGATAGAAGTGCCAGGTGCAGCACCTCTGCACAGAGATGGCCAAGCTGGGGTGTGGGGCACAGTGGTTCTGCACTGGGAACTCTAATCCAACATGTTAGGTGCAAGGCCTCTGCACACAGCACAGTGAAATTAGACTATAGGCAAGGGAAACTAAACTAAGCACAAAAGAAGAGGTTAGATCTTATCACCTAGATTCCATCTTATTATCCCCCCCCCCACCTCCCCGCCCCTCATCGCCAGATGGGAGTGGGCTTTGTGAGTGACACTACTCATGCCCTTTGCCTACAGAACACTATGAAGCCAACACTGGTTGTCCCGATTGAGATTAACTGAAGAGAATATGGTCAGTATGGTGTGTCTTTGAAATAGGTTTGTAGAGAGCATTTCATCTGTAGCACTCAGATTTTTTTCTTGCTAAATTTATGCTTATGGCAAAGCACTTGCAATTGTGTGTGTGTGTGTGTGTGTGCGTGTGTGTGTGAGAGAGAGCCTTCTCAGCCAGATGCGCTGTCACATAGCACTCCTCCAGGGATCTAGGGAAGCCTTGCACACTCTTTATGAGAATATACTTCAAGGATATGCTTTTATAGGACCTAAACCTTTAAACCAGTATTTTTCAGTGCTTAACTCATATATGCCTGAAAAAGGACTGTAACATTCCACACAAGACATCCTTATTTGGATCTAGTCTGTATATCAATATTTTGTTAGTGAGACCTTTTTTTTAAAAAAGAGTGTTTAAACTTCTAATTAAAAAAAAATCTTTGACAAACAATGGCACACCTTAAATTTCATCTCCTATTGTTTAAAAATTGTATTTTGGCAATAAAAATTTGAAAATAAAATTTGAAAAAGATGGATTGGATAAAGATTATCTCCCATAATTATCAGGATTTCTCTGTGTATTAGATAAATAACTATTAGTGATAAAGGTCTAACAATATCTCATCTACAATTCTTAAACTCCAAAACCTTAAACTTTTTGGAACTTATTTGGCAGCAAAACCTGACCCAAACCAACACGAGGCTACTTATATCTTTATTTCTCCCTTGTGAATATTCATATGTTTCCCTGCAGAAATATCAATGTGTTGACTATAGAGTGCTGCCCCATACCCTGTTGGGGATGTTACATTAGTTAATGTGCTACATTATGTTTCTAAACTCTAGATAATTTTTAAATTCCAAAACATATCTGATCCAAGGTTTTAGATAAGGGATTTTGAACCTGTCTATAAAATCAGACTGTAGCTCATGCCATTACATTTTTCTTTAGGATTCGATCTCTGTTTGTTCTTATAGGAAGAAACCATCTATGCATAGTATTTACACAAAATTCACACCTGGTTGCAATGAGAATGGTGTCTATTCCCTGGAAAAAGTTTTTTTTTCTTACCAGTTTTCCCCATCTTTGTAACTATTAGGTGTCTGTAACATTCTCAATTAAGTTCACCATGTTTTGCTTGTCTACTGTCCAGGCACTGTGCTAGGAGTCCTGAGGGATGCAGACATGAGCAGGATACTATCAACCACTTAGAGCAACCTGATTGGGGGTGTAGACATGTAAATACCACTCATCTGTAATGACAGGCTGAATGTCATAAAAGGCAGAGTAACAAAATGCTGAGGGATCAAAGAGGAAGAGTAATTATGTCAAGGGAGGCTTCACAGAGGAGGTGTCACTTGAACTTATGCATTGTGCCTTTTCCAGGATGTTGAAATTTTCACATGTGAAGACGTAAGGGATGCTATTCCAAAGATTTTTCACTGGTCAGAGAAGCCCTGACCTTTAGTATTTTTTTAAAGGATGCTAGTATATAATGACAGAGAAAGAAAGAAAATAAGAAATTTCAAAGCAAGGTTACAAAAATTGAGGTATATTTTAATGTTTATTTTGAATGCTTTCTGCATAGAAAATGCAACATAAAATTGTAGTCGTGGGATAATTGTTAGGTTGTAAAACATGTTTATGTCTAGTCCATCTACAGGAGCAGTCTGGTTTAAAAAGGTGTATGAACACCATCTTAGAATCTCATCAGTTATCCCTGTGACTGTATGTGTTGACTTATTTAGAGAAGAGAGAAATGTCTAAACTTACAGGCCCACATGAAAGTGAGACCGGTATGAAGTAAGAGCTTCTGAGTCTCCATCAGTAGACTCGTCGCTTGCCCACCCCCTCTACATTGTTAACCCTACAATTGTTTGGAGGAATCCAGAAGAAGGGAAATAGCACAGACAGTGTCAAGTGAAAGAAGCTTAGATTTAATTTTGTACATGTATCATTCAGGATATGTTGGATTATGCTGCAGTAACAAGCAACCCCCAAATGTCAATGAATTGACACAACATTTATTTCCTGCTCACATCACATGTCCACAGAGGGTCAGCAGGAAGTCTCTGCTCCTTGTAATTACTCGGACATCCTGGCTGATGGAGGCTTCTTTTGATGTGCATTTCTAATGATCACCTGAGCAGTGTGGCAAATCACATGCTGCTTCTTAAAGAGTCTGCCCTTTGACTCTTGCACTCACATTGATAGACCAAAGCAATTCACATGACCACACCTAGTTTCAAAGGGGGTGGGAAAGAACAACCCTATTCTGGAAGATCAAGAGCTAGAATTATCAGGTCAAGAGTATTAGTGACAACTTTAGCAGGGAACAGGGAGTCATATAAGATTCTTTAAAAAAAAAAAAAAGAAAAGAAAGCCAGGAACATATGGTTGAGCTAATAGATAAAGTAAAGGAGCGCATAGATTATCTGAAATTGGGTGCCTGGGGAAAGAGAGCTGGGAGACACATTGGACTAGCAGAGAGCGAGAATCGTAGGGTTCTCTTAGCAGTCCCTGACTGAAGTGTGCATTCACATTAATCAAGATACTTATTCTGGCTTCGCTTCAGTACCTCCAAGGGGAAAAGAGACACAGAGATGGTAATGTATACAGCCTTCCTGTTAGTCTGAGGGTTAATGAAATTTGGGGGATGAGGCACTTAACTCCCTGTTTTCTATTCAATTCTGGGGAGAGCTGCCTCTTAAACAAAATGAGCTTTTTTCTTTGAGTTCACAGTACATTTCTACAGTGACAAATTTTGCCAACCTTGCCAAAATTTGAGCTAAACCTGAATAATAAGTTGACTATTTATTTTATGAATTGGATGTGCATCCTGCCAGGTTTTCCAAGTGGTTATGACAACAGAATCCCTCATCTATAATATCCAACCACAGCCCTCATGTATAGCTCCCTTGTTTGCTCTGAAGATAATATATTGATTGAGCCTCTTTTGATGGCATTCTTTCCATGCTCCTCACATGAGTAAGAATTACTGCTGTTTTCCCCAGGGGACATAAAATGACTGCATTTTTACACATGTTATTTACTGTATACATTCTAATATCAAAATGGTCAATTCATTTATAATCTTTTTAACATGCCTTAGAGAATCAAAGGTCTGTTCTTATGTTTGTATGGGGAGGGTTTTTTTTTTTGCATGTAAGTTTTACTTTACAACTCATTAACGGATCTTGCGCCCATGAATGGGTAGCATTAATTATGCACAATTAGCATATGATAATGTATGACACACATTTCAAGTGAATATTAGACAGCATAATTATACTGAATATTATTGTGTTCAGCTATGCAGGTTCATAAAATATGATGGATGGTGTGTTCGTCTCTACTGAATCCATTTACCTGACCTAGAGTGATGATTTAAAAATGAACACAGTTGGAAATAAATGCACATAGGTTGAATACTGCTATGCACTAAGGAATATTTCCAAGTAGTAAAAGCTGGAGGTCAGTTGGCCAGTTCTTTTGCTTTTAGCTAGAAGATTATTTTAGATGCATATTGTAGGGTTTTAGAGCTCAGCTTTGAAATCCTTCAGAATTCAAAGGCTGTTTTATGTAAAGTGTTCTGACAGGCAAAATGATTCCTTTTTAATCATAATTCACCTCTGCTCTACAGGCTTATTATGAAGAACAAAAATATCTATGCATAGAAACAAACAACTATTTTTGGCATATGCCGAACTGAAGGTGCTTAAGAAGATGGGAAACCCTACTACATTGTACCATTGGTCTGAAAGCACCAGATGAAATCAAGCAAGAGAGAAAGAATGCTTGGGTAAATCCTCTCACCTGCTTGAATTATTAACAAGAGTTTACCTGTCTTTTCATCAAATGTTATTTCATTAGAGCTTTTGAGTTTTCTATTCAAGTAAAATAAGATCAATGAATAGGCTATGATTGAACTTCGACTTTCTAGTTAAGAATTCACTATTTGAAAAGTCTATTAGCCTCACAAAAATGAGAGTTCCTCTAAAAAGAACCACAAAAACCCACAGTAAAGATAACTTTATGTTTCCCGTTGTGAGCATAGAAAATTACTCTGAGTTGTCACACAAACCAATTTTTGTACCTGGACTTGATCCAGATATTAGGCTAACTGAGAAAGGCTCATTCTGCTCTCCTGCCCCCTCCCTTCCTTTGTGTCCTCACATTAACTTTGAGGAACCCATCTTGAGAGCTCTCGGCTGATTGCCATTTTAAGAACCTAGTTCAGCCATTATTAGTCCCCAGTTTGTCTGGAATTCTCTCAGGCATTTGAAAGATTCCAAGATCTTAAACGAGCACTTTTCAAATTTTTCCACTGTACTATCCGTCAAGGCAGAAGAAAGTCAACTTATCTTTGGGGGCCTGAGGCCCTACAACAAAATGGGAAATGTCTTTGAAGTGTTTCTTTTGCCATAAAGTTCTGTATACTTGTATTCCTCTAGATAACACAACTGACTTTTTAAAATAAAAGATATTAATATTCTAAGCTATTTATCATTGAATAAAATGGATGGTCCAGGAAGACACACTCTGCCTATGGCTTTGAACATTCCCTAATACACTGTTAAGTGTTCACTGGGGTACCAGTACTTCAGGATGGAGGCCTAATCTGTTTTACGGAAAATCTTTTGATAAAGTGAGCTAAATTAATTATTAAATGTTTGCAATTACAAACAGTGTATAAAAGCAAGTGTCCATCAATAGAGAACTGGATAAACTCACTAAACTACATCCAAACAGTATAATTCTATGCAACAGTTTAAAAGGATAAACAGTTTAAAAGGATTGTATTTTCATAAAGATGCCCATTATATTTTATATATAATATATATATGGAAAAAGTCACAGAATAGTCATAGTGTGATCCCATTAATATATTGGTGCAAAACATTTGAAAAACTTTGAACCTGGGTCTGAGGAAATTTCACTTTGCACAGGAATGTACTAACTTTTTTGCAGCCAGTATGGACTACTGCAATCTAAACCAACTTATATAATCCTATTTTGAAAACAAGAAAAAAAAGCTTTGCATAGGTTGCTCCTGTGGTAAACCTAATCAGGTAGAAACAAACCCTGCTTATTCAGCTTTTTTCCTGGATATCTGTAAAACCTTTATACTAGAAGGAAAGATAGATTCTAGTCTTCTGCACAAATTAGGAATTCTTTCTGTAGTATTCCTGATGGATGGTTATACGGACTTCTTTTGAATAATTTCATTTGATGCTTTGGTACAATTTGTGGTAGAACACTTAGGACATATGGGAGAGGATTTAAAAAGGAAACAAAAATAACCCATATTCTGACAACTGAGAAACAACCTAGAAGTTCTTTCTCAAGTTGAGCTGAATCTGGGCTCTTTTGTGCAACGGCCCTGGTTCTTTTTTCTAAAGATGCATTTCTAAGAATTCATCTGCTCCCTTTTCTAGGTGACAGCCTCTGAACCAAGTGAAGGCAGCTTTTATGTTTCTCCTTAGACTTCCCTAGATTAAGCAGAACTGTTAACTTAAAATATTCCTCAAAGCACATAGTTTCCTTTGGAGGTTAAGAAGTTTGACATTAAAGCCTGCCCATCTTAAAACCTGCCTCCAAATGATTACAATCTTGATATCATAAAGCTTCCTATGCACTGTATATTTGTATAACATATTTATACTTTATTAAAAATTAATATTTTAAATTACTTATCATCAAGTAAAATGGGTGGTTCAGAAAGCCACACTGTGCTTTAGCTTTGAACATTCCCTAACATACTACCAGATGCCATCCTAAATGGTATGTTTTCAGAAGCAGTTGCCACAGTATTGTTATTATTTTGTCATTAAAACAAAGTTCTTCAAGTACAAATGTCATTCTCTTAACCATCCAGTCCTTTGATAAACATTTTTCTCTACTCTATACAAGGCACCAGGATAGATACCATGAGAACCTAACAATCTCAGTTCCTGTCTCCCCAGAATTTACTATCAAGGGAGGGATTCAGACAAGTGATTGGTTAGTTACAAGGCAGTGCGTGTGACACTATGATGGGCCATAGGATCTCACAGGGGTCACCTAACAGGTCAGAGGAGGCTTCCTGGAGGAAGTTATACCTAAGTTCAGGTCTGAAGGAACAGTGAGAATTAGCCAGGGCATGGGGGAGGGCAGGGGAGGTGTGTTCCAGGGTGGTCTAGGCACAGAACACATAAGAACAGTCCCAGGGGCAAAAGAAAGCACATCATATTCAAGGATGGAAAGAAGTTCAGTATGACTGAGAGTGGAATTAGAGGTTTGGGGTGGTAAGGTCTGCTGTTTGAGAAGGTAACTGAGGCCAGATCATGAAGGACCTTGAAACACTTGGTAATAAGTTTAGACTTTGTTCTAAAGGTCAGGAGAATCTGCTAAACAATTTTAAGCCAGGGAACAGATTAGAGGTGGTCCACCACCAGACTGTACGTAAGAAGGCCAGCCTTAGGTATTGATTTATTTTGATTTTCTGAACTTCACTTTTTCATCTTTAAAATGAGGACAATAGCACATATCTCAAGGATTGTTATGAGATTTAAATGAGATATCAGAAAAAAATGAAGCGAGATCAGTGTCTGGCTTACATTAGGATCCCAGTAATATCTCCTGACACCTCATAAGTCTATGGTGTTATATTTTTATTGGTATCTTATTTATTTTACATGCTGATAATTGAATTGATATTGAATTACTGAATGATTCTCTAACTATAGCAAGGCCAAACTGCCATTCAATGAATGACCATGACTATAAGCCAAGAAACAATCAATGTTCTTATACAAGTTAATAGAATTGTGAGCCACGTGTTAATGTTATTGAACCAGGTTCCTTTTGCCCTACACGCAGCTAGCCAAAACACTGAGATGCTGAGGTGTATTCATAAGGCAACCAAGTCAGGAGATGGTAAGTCTCAGATCTGCCTCCCTGAAGACAAGGAACTTGGGTTATTTATGGAATAAAGAATAAAGCAGCAGAATAAAGGTTTGGGGCATGGAGGGAGTGGGGAGCATGGGGAAAGGTGATTGGAAAAAGGTACGGTAATTGTTGTAGCTCTGTGCAGGTGTAACTGAGCTACAGGCCTCTGCACCTGCTTGGCACGATCTGAGCGTGGAGTTTTTGGCCCTCTGACATCAAAAGGTTATCAAGGGGACACTCGTGCATGGCCAGCTGGAGGGTTGGTGGTCCTATCCAGTCTTAACCAGCTCAGCTCAAACTAAACATAGCTGACTCTAAGTACCTGGAAAACAACTCGGGCAAACATCTTATTGTTTAGGCTCCATGCCACTTGGAGGGCATACAGGTTTTTTGTACCAGAAATCAAAACGACCTTGATTAGTGAAGGCACGTTACAGGTGAAATGGATTTAACTAATGATTACTCAGATTTTGACTAACTTTTAGGACTACTGGAAGCAGCAACACTGGCTGTTTTTTCTTAGTCCTTTTAACTAAGCAAATGTGTTACTTTCTCAAATTTAGTATTTTCTTTCGAGTTTATATATTGTGTTTTTAAGACTGCTCAATTGTTGCTAATGTACCAAACCATATCCATGGTGGAATGGAGAAGTGGGGGGAGGGGAGAAAAGGTGGAGGGGGTGGGCAACCACAACTGAAGAACAACACTTTGTTTTGCTTTATGCAACGTAACATAAATCTTTCCTTTAGGCTATGGAAAACCGTATGCCAATCAAAAATTTAAAATTACACAACATAGTAACCTACTGATAGTTGAAATCTTATTAGCAATATGCATGTTTGAAGCATACTTTTTTTTTTCTTTTTTTTTTTTTTGTGGTACGTGGGCCTCTCGCTGTTGTGGCCTCTCCCATTGCGGAGCATAGGCTCCGGACGCGCAGGCTCAGCAGTCATGGCTCACGGGCCCAGCCGCTCCGCGGCATGTGGGATCCTACTGGACCGGGGTATGAACCAGTGTCCCCTGCATCGGCAGGCGGACTCTCAACCACTGTGCCACCAGGGAAGCCCCATGAAGCATACATTTTATGAAGAGATGAAATCATCTTTGGGAATGTGATTTTCCCCAGACCTATACAAGTAGATTTATATTTTTCTTTATTATTTTATCAAGTATGTTTGCTTAGCAAAACCAAGCAATAGCAACTCTATTATTCTTGAGTATTACTTTAAAAATAATCTGGCTAGGGAATTCAGCCTGGGATCCAATGTTCTAACCAGGCAGGGATTCTTATAAGGTACCCCAGGCTGTAGGTAATTCTGAAGTCATACCAAGATGGAAGGAGCATAATGAATTCTGTCCAATACCAGTGGGAAAGTGGAGAAAACAACATAGAAACAAAATTCTGGGACCTCTTTTTCCCAGGAATAGGCAAATTATTTAATAGAAGGCTAGATATTTAGCAGAAACCACCTGGCCCTTAAAACAGAAACTGATGCACAGAGAAAAACATTATATTCTGTGTAGCTATAAGGTTAATGATAGTGATTCAAGGTTTGACATTTATTTTTCACATTTCATGAGCAGAATTAGTACCGTATGGCAACTAACCATTGGGAGGTTAAAAATCACAAGATGATAAATTTCTGCTTTTAAAATAGAAAGGATCAAAATGATTTAGGCTTCTCTTTTTATTCTACTTTCCTTTTTCCTTTTCTTTCCCTGGGAAGTTCACCATACAGTATCAATCACCCAGAAGACATTTAATAATAAATTGGTGATGATAAACATTATGTACATGTATATGTAAGACACGAGCTTGGGTTTACCAGTTGAGAGGGAAGGGCTCTATCAAAAATACTCCTTTATAAGGTATTACCCACTTTTTTCTCATTCTCCCGAAACTTTAGCTAACACCAAGCATTCTTTCTCTAGACTTCTAACGATTATTTTCTTCATCATTTGATTTTAAAGTAATATTTCTACTTAGAGGTGCCCCAAATATCCTCCCTATCACTTAGTGCCCCAAATTACACTGTTAGAGCGTTATTCCTTTAGTTGAAAACTAAGTGGCTTGCTACAATATAAATATCCCCATAAAAAGGTAGCAATTAGTCTTTTGCATACTGGGACTCATGAATCCAGAAAAGGAAACTGAGTGCCTCATATTATTAGGCATATCACTGCAGAAGGAGAAAGATCTGCTTATCTATGCAGCTGCCAACATAGATAAGCTGCTACCCAGAGAACTGGCTGAGCTCAGCTACAGGTGCAGAGGGTTCCAGGTAGGCGGCTCCTTTTATCTCCATGGTGTGAATATTTGTAGGCAACAATGGTAGAAGATCCGCATTTGAGTCCTGGGGCAAAATCTTCTAGGCAGCAACCAGTGGGAAAGCTTTTTCTGGCTGACCCAAAACAGACCCAGTGGGTAGTCAAAGGCATTCCAGAAAAGTCACAGTGCAATTCCTTCCTTGAATGGAGTTATCAGAAGCAACAAGGAACAGATAATGGAAGGGCAGGAGCAAGAGTAAAAAATAATATTGAATTTGTAGTTGAGGCATAGTGTTTACACTTCAAGAATGAAGCTTTGGGACTTCCCTGGTGGCACAGTGGTTAAGAATCCTCCTGCCAATGCAGGGGACACGGATTCAAGCCCAGGTCTGGGAAGACCCCACATGCTGCAGAGCAACTAAGCCAGTGCGCCACAACTACTGAGCCTGTGCTCTAGAGCCCGCAAGCCACAACTACTGAGCTTGCACGCCACAACTACTGAAACCCGTGTGCCTAGAGCCCATGCTCCGCAACAAGAGAAGCCACTGCAGTGAGAAGCCCGCTCACAGCAAGGAAGAGTAGCCCCGGCTCGCCACAGCTAGAGAAAGCCCGTGAGCAGCAACAAAGACCCAATGCAGCCAAAAATACAATATAAATAAATAAATAAATTTATATATAAAAAAAGAATGGAACTTTGATGATAGAGCTAAAGATCTTTTTGCAATTAGTATAGCAGCTGAAAACAAGAAGTGACAAGAGAAGAATCTAGGGGAAAATTTGAGTGGAGACATTTGCCAGTATACCCAATCTAAAGACCTTTTTTAATATCCAGTGAGGTGGGCTCCAGAGTTAACACTGTTAGCACATTTTAAGTTACACTTATACATGAATATTTCCAATGATAGCCACCATTTATCAAGCACTGCAGCAGGTGCTACATTAAGCTTTTCTCAGTTAATTTTCATAATAACCTAGGTATTATAATTATCATCACTTTACAGATGAGGACACTGGGGCTTAGAGTTAACTAGTTCACCCCAAATTTCGGAGATAAGCAATTGTATTCATTTGCTAATATCAGAAAGCCATCTCGGTGGCTTAAATAATAGAAGTTTATTTCCTCATAGTTCTAGAAGTCAGAAGTCTAAGATCAAGCTGTCATCAGAATTGGTTTCTTCTGAGGCCTCTCTCCTTGGCTTGTAGATAGTCTGTAGATGGCCGTCTTCCCTCTGTGTCTATGTCCTAATCTCTTCTTAAAAGGACACCTCACAATGAGATTACGATCCACCCTAACAACCTCATTTTATTTTAATTACCTCTTTAAAGGCACTCTCTCCAGTAACAGTCATATTCTGAGGTACTGGGGGTTAGAGCTTCAACATATGGATTTTAGAGGGACACAATTCAGCCCATAACAGCAATTCTTTTTCATTTTTAATGTAGGTATAGATTTACCATAGATAACATGATCGAATTACAACCATAAACTAGTAGAGAAGCCAATGAAACAGAAACTACTCTAGGTACATCAAAACAAGAAATCTGTTGCAAGAAATGGTTACATAGGTGACAGAATCCACGAGAAGCCCAACACAGTCAACCTAGAGATGAATAAGCACAGGAAAGAATTCAGTCTCCTAGGATTGGTGGGACAAAGGGAGTAGCAGGTATCCCTGGGGCCACCCAGTGGATCTGAACTGCTGTGAGCCTGCCCAGGACGAGCTGGGACTACAGAGGGAAGGCCTGCCCAGGACAAGCTGGGACTACAGAGGGAAGGCCTGCCCAGGATGAACTGGGACTACAGAGGGAAGGCCTGCCCAAGACGAGCTGGGACTACAGAGGGAAGGCCTGCCCAGGATGAACTGGGACTACAGAGGGAAGGTCTGGCCAGCGATGGTGCCATGGAGGAGGCCGGTGCTAAGGAGATGCCACCTGAAACATCTTGAGGAGGAGAAACATCTTGACTTTCCCCCTCTGCCAGTGCCTGCCTCTAGACGGACCTTCCCCAAAACTGGAGGGCATGAGAACCACAGAGATGTGGTTCCCGTAATTCCCTATGATAAAGAGCAGAGCAGGGGAAGGGCAAGAATGGCTATGAGAGCAAACAGCCAAAGACCAACACCACTATGAAGAGTTTGACAGGCTGCACATGATGTTTCCCGACTACTGGTTTTGTGGACCTTATAATGTTACCAGTTAAATCCCTTTAACAATGTTACCAGTTAAATCCCATAATTCAGCTTCACTGAATCTATTGTGAAGCAACAATACTGAGTTGTTTAGACCTGGTTTAAGGCTAGGATGCTAGTGCTTGCTTGTATAGATCAGAAAAGCCCCATATTCTGTACTGATGGGCTGTTTCCTTCCTAGTCTCCCTTAGCCCATGAGACTGTTCTCTAAATGAGCAAATGCTTGCAAAGATCTTTGAGACTGTAGAAATATGACTTATCTGACAATTGCTTGGTTCACTTGCTACCTGTCTTTTGCATACTTTCTCCTCTCATCTGCAGTTCTTTAAGGGAAGAGCATATCTTTGCAGAAACCTGTGGTTCCCAGCAGCATCAGGATTGATCATAACATATATGAGGAGCCCTTTTTGGGGAGGGGACCGGGAGAAGGGGAAGTACATGTTTCACGTGGCTAGAATCCTCTGCAGCGATGCACAGGAGAGAGGCATGGAATGTCAGACATGTGAACAGAATCATTTAGAGCCACTGGTTTTCTATGCAGAGACTCTTTCAAGACCTGGGCTGGTTTTGCCTGCTTAATGTGCTCTGCATTTCCTGCAGTCAGACTCCACTGCATGGTTAATGACACAAGTTCCAGGAAGCTTGGGGATTCTGCTGGTAGACACCAGAGACGCTAACCTTGTCAAAGCAGAAAGAGACGACATATTTACGGTACTGTAAGACACTCAGTTCCTAAGCCCCTCAGACAACTGGGAACCAGGAGATCTGATGCAGACACACTAATCACACCAGATTTCCCTGAAGGCAGTAGTCACCAATCCTCCCTCCTAAAAATTCAGATCAACAGAGGACTCAATTCCGAGTAATTTAGTGAGACAACAGGTAACAGAGGCAATTGTCCTAGGGGTGGGTGATGGTGAGCAAGTAGCCATGTGCATGGTAGAGCACACACCAAGTCATCTCTCTGGCCAGCATGCCTAACTATAAAAGGCGAATATATCAGAGGGACAGCTCATGAAACCAATGCAAACGGAGGTTCATTCATTAGTAAATAGAATTCAGCCGTCAGGATACTGCCACACCCACTGAGAACTACTACATTCACGGGATCAATATTTGTGACCCAGGACAAATACTAACTTAAAACAGACGACTCAGTCATCACAAGTGTAACTCCTTGTTTCTTGGTGGGTCTCCGCTGGTCAGGCTCAGTCCACATCTAGCTGCTTTCCCTGCTAACTTGCGATGGTCACTGACTCTAAGCTACCATTTTGGTGGGGCTGTATGTATATTTGTATTTGTTTTATCCCCAGGATCCAGCAACAGTGTCTGGCACACGGTGGGACAAATTAATATCCAAGGTGTTTTTTGAGTCTGCACATAAAATGTTTGAAGTATTTTGTCATCATATTTAATGAACACTGTGGTTAAAATTATTTTTACTTTCTTAGCAAGTGGAATCATAATGTGATTTCATAATGTGAAATCATAATTCAGCTTCACTGAACCAATTTAAAATTCTGTCTCAGATTTTTTGGAGTAAGGGTTATTTAATTATAAATGGGAATTTGGGTAAGAGGCTTCAAGTTTGGAGTGTTCCAGAGCTCTATGGAGGCTACGACATGTTAGTCTTCAATTTAGGACACATGGGAGTGGTTGATATTTAAAGTGGTTTTCAAACATGGCTGCTCATTGGAATCACCTGGGGAGTTTTAAAACTTCTGATGCCCTGGTCCCAGATTCTAAAGTAATTGGTTTGAGGTGCAGGATGGGCACTGGGAGTTTAAAAAAAAAAAGGTCCCAGGTGATTCTAACATGCAGCCAGAGTTGAGAACCAAAGTAAGACTCTTCTCTTCGGCAGAATACTTAATATTACTGAGGATGAGTCTCAAGTGACCTCATCAATTTGTTTTCTTAAGTTACCAACAAAGGGAGATATAGTCCATCCTTCATGGAAGTCAGTGTGTTTTCTCATGGACACCACGTTTGGCAGTTCGGTGACACAGATTCATGCAGCCTGCTTTCCTTTCCTCTTTATAATTGATACCTCCTATGTTATGCTTTGGGGTTCTCTCCATCCTCCCCCACCCCCGCCACTTATTCTTGGCCCTCTGCCAGCTTTAGAGTGGAACATAATCCTGTATTCATCCCTCTGCCTTGTGGGCTTCCAAGAGCATTTGATTTTAAGGAGCTTCCTACTAATCACTATGAGGAAACTCGTATAGAGCAATGAAACAGTGAAGTTACCAAGGTTCCAGAAGTTTCTAACCATCTTGATAGTGGCAGTCTCTTTCATAGCTCATGCCCCACCCATCTGAGATGCTGACTAGATGCTGGGGCCCACCAAACCTCTCCCGACTTCCAATTTCTTTCTCTCTTAGACGAAGATCACGCCAAGATTCAGCCACCAACTCACCCCCACCCCCACTGCCTGCTGCAGCATCTGGGCAGGTGGATCCTGGTCCTAAGTGAGCCGTTTTGTTTGTATGAGCCCCTCCAGCCCAGGGGATGGACACCCACATCGCTGCCTTTTATTGTGTTAGCCTGGCCGCCTAACCTCTTTTAAAACATTGCCTCTATGGAAAAATGTGTTTCAAACTGGAAACAACTCGCAGACAAATAAACTTCGGGGACTCAATCTGTTTGTAAGTTGGAGATACTTATAATGAAGCAAATATTATTCAAAAGAAAGAATTATAACATGAATTAACCCACTGTTTCAGCCTTAAGTGATAAATAATATTAGCAATAAAACTAAGGTGCTGGAAAGTGTCAGAAGGTCTATTGGGAGCATACTGTGTGGTGTTACTATATTCTACCACAAGCTACTGCCTACTATCGAGATAACTGCCAAGATCTGAGGAGGTGCCTGGCCCTCAGAATTAGCGTAAGTTTGTAATAATAGTGTATAGAAAATGACCGTTACTATGAGTCAAACACATACCAAATACAATTTAATCCTCACAAAAACCACATGGATTAGGCTCTATTATTACCCACATTTTACAGATGAGTAAACTGAGACACAGAGAGGTGAAATAACTTTCCTACAGCACAGGGCTCATGAATGTTGAAGGCATGATTTTCGATGGGCAATAGGATCTCTGAGGCAGCACACATCACCATGTGCAGGTCATGACAGTCAGGCAGAAGATGTCATCTGAGTCATGTTTCACCTAAAGATGAAAAAGGAGCACATTGCTTTGGCCCTGCAGTTCCTGCTGATGAACGATCAGAGAGGGCGGAGTCATATGTGTGATTGCACAGGAGCTTGGAAGTACATAGTTAAGACATTTGGCTCATTTAAATTTAGCTGTACTGAAGGACTGGACTTTGAATGCCTTGCTTGTCTGACTTCCCCAACACTATTCTTGCTCATCTCATCACTAAGGTGGCCATCTTAGAGGACACCCTGAAGTCTAGACCTTCTTCCGGTCTTGAAAACAACTGAGCTTTTTCTATTTAGGTTTTCATAAAATACAGTGAACTTTGCCTTTTATGAATTTCCAAAATGAGCTTTAAACGTATTTCCCTCTCTGAGAAGAACACCCTTTATAGGAAAGATAATCAAACCTCTAACGTTAAAAAAATTGTATTTTGGAAGTATTAGCAATTTAACCCAAAACAAACTGTGAATAAATAATTTATAAGCCTCTTGAATGAAGAATCCAAGTTCTTAATTTTTGCAATAGTTTTCATTATCTGTTAAGATTCAGCTATACTTCTCCGAGGAACAGGTGGTACATTTCTATGTCCTCAGGGCAAAATGATAATCACTGGTCCATTAAAATAAGTGACAATTCACCATAAACTAGTATAGTTTTTCTTGGAGATCAAGGAATGAAGTATGAGGAAGATGCACATAATGTGAATAAAATATATGAGATCAAGGAGTTACAGATTCAAATTTCCACATTTAAAAAACCGTAGGTTCACAATTTTAACCCAAAATTTTATAATTTAAAAAATCTGTGAACACAGCAGTTCCATAACTCTGTTGATGGCAGGCTTCATTTGAACCAGTGTGATGCTATTTGTGGGCCCTGAAAACCCCCTTTTGAATGCTTATCCATATGTTTTAACTCAGAAAGTTTAATGTGTTTGATTATTGGGTTGTACCCAGGTCCTGCTGTGGATGTCATATAATATGTAGCATGTATACAGTATTAATTTTTTAAAATGGAAAAATTCTAAACTCTGAAAAAAAACGCTCCAAGAACTTCAGACAAAAAATTTTAGACCTTTTAAAAAAGGAGCATTTGACTGACATAAATTCAGCAAAATGCATCACTTAATCTTTTAAAAATTTAATCATTCTTATCACAAAGAAAAATGCTTTTTTCCTATATCTAATGTTGTATCTATATGAGATGATGGATGTTCACTAGACCTATTTTGGTAATTATTTCATGACATGTGTAAGTCCAATCATTATGTTGTATATCTTAAACTGATACAGTGCTGTATGTCAATTATATCTCAATAAGACTGGATAAAATTCATTCATTGATTGAGTTAATTAACATCATTTATTGAATATCAAGGCTGGGGATATAATTGTGATTAAAACTAGAACAATATAATGAGGAAAACAAAACATTAAATTGTCACACATAGGAATATATATACACACACTCAGTTTAGTACTCTAAAGGACTTTTGATATCACCCAGCCTACAAAATGCATCTTTTAAAATACTTTTAAACTGGGCCTTCCCTGGTGGCACAGTGGTTAAGAATCTGCCTGCCAGTGCAGGGGACACGGGTTCGAGCCCTGGTCCAAGCCCTGGTCCGGGAAGATCCCACATGCCATGGAGCAACTAAGCCTGTGCGCCACAACTACTGAGTCTGCGCTCTAGAGCCCGCCAGCCACAACTACTGAAGCCCGCACGCCTAGAGCCCGTGCTCCGCAACCAGAGAAGCCACCACAATGAGAAGCCCGTGCACCACGATGAAGAGTAGCCCCCACTCGCCGCAACTAGAGAAAGCCTGTGTGCAGCAACGAAGACCCAATTCAGCCAAAAATAAATAAATAAATTTATTAAAAAAATACTTTTAAACTGATTGTGCTGGTATCAAGTCACCATGGTGATAGAGCTAAACGGTTCTTTCAATGCTTTAATGTAAATGCATATGAAACAAGGATGTGTTTGCCAGCCTACAACATGGAAATGGAAGATAGCAAATGAAAAAGCCATTTTCTCAAAAGAAAGGGGGCATTTGGGTGAGAGAAAATATACTGAATTCTATCTGGAATGGCTGGAATTTGTGTATGTTTAATTTTTTTATTGTTTGGAATTTGTGCATGTTCATTTAAATGTCTAGTTTACAGTGTCTGTGTGAAACAACTTGTTTAACCCTTGCAACCTAATGCAATATATAAATAGCAATCATATAAAATAGGTGTTATTATTACCACTGTCTTATAGATGTGATAACTGAGGCACAGAGAGGTTATGTAATTTGCTTGTCTCACATAACTAACAAGTGGCGAGCCCTAAATTGAACACCATACTGCTCCTGTATGCTAACTGTGCTTATAAATGTGGAGCATAAATCAATGGGGATTAAGGTGAGAGGGACAGTGTGGGAGAGTGAAAGAACTTTGGAGAATTGGGTTCAAGTCCTAATTTTACTACTTACTAGTTATGTGATTTTGAGCCTTAGCCGTAAACTATAGATAATAATTACTGCTTCTCAGGGTGGCTGTTAAGGCTGAATGGACATCCACTAGATTGGCAAAATTAAAAGTCTGGGGCTTCCCTGGTGGCCAGTGGTTGAGAGTCCGCCTGCCGATGCAGGGGACACGGGTTCGTGCCCCAGTCGGGGAAGATCCCACATGCCGCGGAGCAGCTGGGCCCGTGAGCCATGGCCGCTGAGCCTGCGCGTCCGGAGCCTGTGCTCCGCAACGGGAGAGGCCGCAACAGTGAGAGGCCCGCGTACCGCAAAAAAAAAAAAAAAAAAAGTCTGAAAATAATGTGTTGATAAGAACATAGAATAATGGGAATGCTCCTTATACATTATTGGTAGGAGTGTAAATTGGTAAACCTTTGGAAAATAGTTCGGCATTATCTTGTTAAGCTGAATACGTGTTTACTCCATGACCCAGAAACTCCACCCAGAGAAACTACACTAGTTTATATATATAAGAATGTTCTTTGCCACATTACTTATAATAGCCCCAAACTGGAAACAAGCCAAATGTCTACAGACAGGTGAATGGATACATCAACTGTGGAATAGTGACACTATGGAACATAATAGTGAAAGTGAATGAACGTGAGCCAGGCAAAACACCACGGTTCAATTTTAAATCCACTGTTGAGTAAAAAAAAAAAAAAGCAATTCTCCTACATGTAGGAGACTACATGTAGTGTGATACCATTTTTATAAAGGAATAAAACAAGTACATTTTAAAATATCTTGTTTAGAAATAGAGCCGTGTGAGGTTAAATTATTTTTGAATAGTAAGGGAATGATAAACTCAGAATTCAGATAGTTGTTATCTCTGTGGAAGATAGGGTATAGATAGGTATGTGTGTGGGGTGCTCATCTGAGATGAACACATCATATTAATGATGTTCTGGTTCCTCTATCAGCTGGTGGGGTCAAAGATGTCAATTTTTAAAAACTGTTTTTCATAACATACATATTACATATAATCTTTTTGTAAATATCAAATGCTACATAGTACTCATTTAAAAACCCTATTTAATGCAACTCTAAGTTTTTTGAGTAATCTCACTCCTTGCTCCCCCTGTTCTCAGCAACTTGCCCCAAAGCAGACACACACAGTAGATGCACAGGAAGGATTAATCAAATAAACTACTAATACTTGGCTACAAAGAAAATAAAAAGATACAATATTCATAAAGTGCTTTGCAAATGAAAAATGCTATACAAACAGTAGGTATTATTAAAAGAAAAATATTTACAGTAATATCTTTTAGTTCTTGCTTAAGACTGAATTGCTTTAATTGGTGGTCTTGCAAGGAAAAGCCTGCCAACGCTTTCCATCGGAGATGCATAATGCATTGAACCTGTGCCCTCAGACCCACTAGTTTCTGGTAGAGCACCCAAGTTATTTCCAAACCTGTTCCTTGTTTACGTTGTAAGAGTGAGTGTTTTTCGTAGTAGGTGGGGGTGTTCACAGTGGAAGGAACACTTGTCAGTCTGAGAATACTGAAAATGATGAGGAAAAAAGAACCATGCACTCTTCTTCAAAAACACTTTTCTACGTCCCTACGGGAAAAACCCAAGGTGGCTGTTAGGCTATCAATGTTTTTAGAGACAAGGAGGGAAGATATGTGTGTGGTGTGCAAAAACAAGTAACATGTGTTTATAGTTTGTGCTCTGTGTCTGAACTTTGTCTTTCACCTACCGCTGCAAAGCGAGGTAAGGAGCTAGCCCTTCATCTTTTCACTAATGGCCCACTCTACCCAACTTTACTATTTCATATGTCTTTTACTTAGATTTTAAATGGATTCTCAGTTCGACCTTTTTATTTTTGACTATCCCTTTTCTTATGCATCCAGGCATCGTTCTTTTCTCAAGAATAAAGGGGAAGAACTAAGATAGAAATTCTTTGTATAATTATCAAACAACAATTAGAGTTTATTGTGTATGTGCCTTTTAATCCTCTACTGTATTTTCCTTCCTCAAAACAGAGCCAGCCCTGAAGTGTGGTTATAAGTCTGTTTACACCACCCAGATATCAAATTGACTTGCTAATGGTAACTCTTCCTTGGTATCCATGGGTTACTGTGTCATGTGATTTGACATCAAGTACAGACAGTGCTGATTAGGAGCATCCAGCTCTGTCCATCTCCGTGCATCACTGAACCATCTGGTCATTTATTCACTAATAAGCCCCTAATGGCCCAAATATTCACCGGCCTGTCATTGTGACATGGCATAAAATGCCTACATCTTTCAACTTGCTTTGACATGTTGCTTGTTTCACATCAAAACCCGTCATTTACAGGAAAAGAGCTCAGAGGGGTAAAAACTTGACCTAATCTGCAGTGTTAACACAAAGACAGAGGCTTGGTATCTAGTAGCCTGACGGAAAGCATGTAAATGGGCAGGAATTCATTTTGTACATTTTTTTTCCATTCTCATTTTACAACATTCTTTAAGTTTAGTATCATTCCTAATATGGGATTTTATGTGGGCTCTGCGTTGAAATATCTATCCTGTATCTGTTTAAAGAGCGCTTTAAAAGGAAAAAGCTTCCTGGATACATGGAGCTTGCCTGTTTACGTTTAAATGGGCAGGAAAAAAATAATACAGAATGGACCCAAAAAGCAGCTCTATGCGATTCTCAGATGATTATGGTTTGTTATTTTAACCCTCTCTTACTCTCTGTTCTTCTTTTCCAGTTTAATATGATTTCCCCCCACATTATATCTGTATATGATAAGAAATTTGAGATAATCCATGTTTGGGGCATTTGACATTATCACCAGAGAAACAGTGCAAGGCTGGAATCCCCACTTTCAGTCACAACCATTAGGAAAGAGAGCCCCAAACTCTACAAACAGACTGGCATAAGCAGAGTTAAAATAATAAAAATTAGAAAGGGGGTAAGGAGGGGGGAAATATAGCTTTCTAGCGCATTCAGTGCTGTTGAAATCCTGGTCCTTATGTGGAGTTAAAACATCACGTAACTGAGGTTCACTAGCTGCTTTTAGGTGGTTTGTGTTTTGTAGATGTCACTAAAATGAACATTTTTCTAAAAAATCTCTCTACCCCATGTGTCCGTCTCCTTTTATCGTTTTCTTTTTTAAAATAAAGGTTTTTAAATGGCATGCTGGCCAGTTTAGGCTTAGAGCATCATTTTCCTATTGTCTTCCCTTACCCTTCACCGAGGTCCAGGGCCCCAGCTCCTCCCCCAGGTCTGTAGGCTAAAGAGAATGTGAGCATCTTTCTGAGGATTTCTCCCAGCCCATATCCAGAGGCCTGTGGAAACCAAAGGGGGTGGAGGTTGTGATGAAGGCATATCTAGGGCTTTCCAATTTGGCATGCAAGATGGCAGGGGCAGCCTGGTTTATTTGTCACTGGCTGACCTTCTTCGTGGGCATGGTAGAGCCTAGATATAGTGCTGCTGGTCCCATGAAGCCCATTTGCTGGTGGGCTCACACACCTGTTGGGCTCAGCTGACCTAGCACTGCACCCATGCCAGCAGCCCTTTGCTTCCTGTGGGACGAAGCTAGAACCAGAACCTCACCTGAAGAATGATGAGCAAGGTAAAGTTCACCACCAATTCTTCTCCAGTACTCTCTCCACTCTGGTTTTCCGATTTATTGATGTAGATCTTTTCCAAAAGAGCAGCCCTTTTACTTCACTGCTGACTGGAAAATAACCAAAGTGCTCTACTGCCCCAGTAGCAGCTTTTCAAATTTTACTTTTCTTTTCCTCTGTATTTAGAAAAAGTCTACTATTTTGGTCAGTAACCTCCTCATCCTCCTGTGACCACTCATTCTCCATTTGTGGTAGCTTCATGAAAGTTTCAGAACAAATAAAACTGAGTCTTGATCATTCCACAGGACTGCAGCAAAGCCTTACCTCCTCTCCATGCTGTGAACTACATCATGAAACTGAAGAGAAACTCGAAAGTTCCTTGTTTCTTTGGGACCTAGCATTCCTGATTCTTGGGATACTCCTCTTTTAAAATATTCCTTATTGTCGTGCTTTTAATCAGCTTTGCATAAAACGAACCACATGGCTTAATGCTTTCTGCAGACAACTTACATTTATTTATTCGCCCATTCAGTTGACAGGCATGTGTTGAGCATCCAGCATTTCTCTGGACACCAGGGAAAAAGATGACTGAAATGTTGCCCCAGCCCTTACAGAGCTTACAGTGTAGTAGGCCTTTCAGAGTATGGGATTTGGGGGCAGGTGGGCAGAAATTAATAAATGAAGGTATTAGGGAAGACAGAGTTGGCTATTACCAAAGCTTGGTCATAAAGAAACAAGTAACCCTAAAGCAATAACTCTAGTAACTCTAAAAAAGGAAAGTTGGAGGTAGTATGGGAATACAGGGAAATGGCTAGAATACCTGTGTGTTCTTGTACCTTTATCCTTCTCTTGTAAACAAAGACCCACATAGCCCTCTTGATCATCTCCCTATTTCCTCTCCCTCCTGTTCACACCCTCTTCTCTCAGCATGAGTAAAGGAATAGTGCCTCTGAAGCACAGAAGTACTCTAGCATGGAATGGTAAAAGAAGGAAAGAGGGAGGGAGAGAGGGAAGAAGGGAAAGGAGGAAGAGGGGAAGGAGGAGAAAGAAGAGAAAAACAACTACAAGAGAGGTGAGGATGGAGGGAGGGAAGGAGAGAAACTCTTGGAAGAGCTCCAAGCCCTCTGAACTCAGAAGCCTCTGAATTAAATGCCTGGAAGTCCCTTACCTTATACAATAATCAGTGGCTTTCCCCACCAATTGCTCATCATCCTTCGTAGAGAGGAGGAAGGCCTGGCACAGGACACCATCTACTCCCTTCCCTGTCCCATCGTCTCCCCAGTCTTTTCTGGTATCTATGATCGTTTTCATTGGCCTTTTCTATGGCTTCTCTTGATCTCCCCTCTTATTTTCCTCCAGGATGTGTCCTCTATGCTTTTCTGACAAGTGGGGGAGGGGTGGGATGGGTGCCATCAGAAGTGGTTATGTCCTTGGCTCTGTTCTTCCAGCCAGGGCAAAGAACTAGGGAGCCATTTCATCAATGTGATTCCAAGATTCTGAAAGATTCCTGGGGTTACCAAAATGATTAATAGAACACACTGTTTTGTTTGTTATTCCTGATATGTAGAAATAATATGTAACTGGGAGTCAGAAGACCCATTTCTGTTCTGCCATCATCTAAGTGCGTGATTGTGAGAGGCTGGTCATTGTTCTTACATCAGACTGGCTGGGTGCTTGGAGGGCCACTGATACAACATTTAGGTGAAACCTATTTTATATTTCAAAAAACTTACAGAATCAGAGAAACTTAAATCTTAGGTACACAGTAAGGTTATCTAGGTAGACCAAAAATCCAATTTCTTTATTTTATTTTTCACTATGGTAGATATATATAAAATTTGCCTTCTTGAACATTTTAAAGGGTATAATTGAGTGGCATTCATTATACTCCCAATGTTGTGTAATCATCACCACTATTTTAAAAACTTTTTCATCACCTCAAACAGAAACTCTGTACCCACTAAACAATAACTTCCCATTGTCCCTTTTCCTCAGCTTCTGCTGAACTCTAATCAATGTACTGTCTCTATGAATTTGCCTATTCTAGATATTTCATATAAGTGGACTCATACAATATTTGTCCTTTTATGTCTGATTTCACTCAGCATAATATTTTCAAGATTCATCTGTGTGTAGCATGTATCAGAACTTCATTTCTTTTTATGGCTGAATAATATGCCACTGTATGTATGTATCAAGTTGGGTTTATTCATCTTGCTGTTGGACACCTGGGTTGTGTCCACCCAGTTTCCTTAATTTTGATTAAAATATTATCAAATTATGTTAATCAAAACTCTCAGAGAAATAGATGTTACCTAGTTAGAAAGGCAGTGCAGTGTAATGATGAAGAACTTGAGTTCCAGAGTTAGACTTGTGTTCAAATCCCATGACCTTTCCTATCAAATTTTCAGTCTTATGCTTACCTTAGGTAAGTCAACATCATCTCTCTGAACTTTAATATTTTTCGTTTTAAAAATGGGAATAATAAACATTAAGATTTAAACATAATATCGTAAAGCACTTTGCATATTTTCTACATATAGTTAGCTCTCAATAAATAGAAGCCATTTTTTATTTCTTAAATGAAGTCTGAAAGGCAAACATCTTTCACAATATGGGGTTTGGAGGAGGTAGTCAAAGAACAATAAAGGAGGGCCTCAGTGATGAAAAGTTTGGGAACTAGTGAGACTTGGTGGTCCCTAAGGTTATTTCTAAGCTCTAAACGTCTGTAATTTGGTTAAGTTTTCAGCTTGGTTCCAATGATCTAGAGGGAGAAAATAAAATGCCTTAAAAATTAGAGAGGCATGTTCTACTGCATCACTGATTCCTCTGCAGCTGCCTTTAGGGTATGATTTAGAGGCAATGGACAAGCATATTGCCTTACAATTAACAGCATTAAAACAAATTCATGAATGCCCATCTATTTGTGTGGTACTTTCCAAAGCACTGTTTGTGGATTATATTAGGAATTTTTAAAGTGCCAGGGACTGGAATTCAGAAATCAAATCTATGCTTTTTAAAAGGTTGATTGAAATATACACTGTTATCCCTGGAAATAAGAAATATTCACAAACAGATGGCTAAGTCTACCACCATCCATCCTTCTCCTTTCATGGCATTGTTGCAGCCAGAAACTCCATTTTTCCACCTCCTGTTTCTAGGTGGGACCATACAACTGGTTCTTTCCAATGAAAGATAAGAAGAGGGTGAAACTTCTTTGGCCTCTTCCCCCACCGTCCCTCCTCTTGTCAGGATACAGAACCACAGGATGAAATCAGTAAGCAGAGGAAGGCCACCCACCTGCATTAAGTGTTAAATGAATGAAAAATAAATTTCCAATTGTGTTAAGCCAATGAAATTATGGAGGTGTTTTTTTTAAATCTGTTACACCATTAGTATTACCCTAACTATACAGTACTAGTAATAAAGAATGATTCAAATGTCAGAGAATCACTGACAGTTGTGAGTAAATTGCTTTCTCCTTTTAGAAACTTTTGGTTAATCTTCTTTGACATTCAAAGATTCATTCATTTAACACTCTGCTAATTATTTAAAGTTAGCTCAAAGTCTCTCTTCTAGAGGGACTCATAGTCTCTTCTGGGTGAAAAAACATAAAAAATTAAGAAATCACACAAGGCAAAATTGATGAAAATAAAATGAGTAGGAAAGAAAAGAATTCTGAAGGTATTCAGAAAAGGACTGGTTTACTGGTAAAAATTTGTGAAGGATGCCAGGACTTTATGAGTACCTTGAAAATGGAGTAGTATTTGGAAAGACAGAGATGACAGTATGGATATTCAAAATGGAGTTAACAGGGTAAAAAAAATGCGTAAAAATAGGAGTGAACAAAGATATATTTACAGGACTTCAAGAATAAGGGATCACAACAGTTAAGAGGATGCAATTTGAAATTATTTAATGTCCATTTAAAAATATTTATTGATCATATGGTTCAGACACTAACTAAGCACTGGAGAGTAGAGTCTTTACTTTCACAGAATTTACAGTCTATTGGCATAGACAGCTCTAGATTCAACTTGTATCTCTTCCAGTTACTAGCTATTTGAACATGAGCAAGTCACTTAACTTTTTGTAATTCTTGGTTTTCTCATCTACATAATGAGAATGATAATAGCCCTACAAGGCAGTAATGATTAAATGAGATGAAGAATTTGAGGCATTTAGTATAGTGCCTCACATAGTAAACTCTCAGTAAGTGTTAGCTGCTGTTGCTAGGTTTGATGGTGATGGTGGTGCTAACAGCAGTAGACTATTTGGACAGGAGCAGAGAGTTTATGTTGGCAATAGTGGCAGCTGAGGTTGGAAATGGAGTTTTGACCAAATTCATAAAGTCCCCTGAATGTCAGATCAAAGACTTTGGATTTGATCTTTAGACAATGGGCAACCCTTGAGGATTTTTGAGCAAGGAAGTAAAATGGCAACACCAAACAGAACGGATTTGGATTGGGGGGTATGAAAAAAGAACAAAGGCAAAGAAGTCTATTAGGATATCTACTAGGACCAGAGTAGTGAAAATGGATAATAGGATGCTCCAGGATAACTCTAAGTTTTCCAAACTGAAAAGAGATGCCAGCATAATAGTGGGAGAATAAGTTTGATTTTAGAAATTGTTGGATTTGAAGAAATCATAAAACATTCAGTTGGAAATATTAATCAGATAATTGGCTATATGGATTTGAAGTTTGGAAGAAGAATTGGAAATATAGTTTTGTAAATCATTTAAATAGACCTGATAGCCAAATGGCTGACACCTCCAAAACAGAGTGTGTATGGATTAAAGATTGAAATCTAATTAAACCTTGGAAAATGTCCCCAGTGAAGCTTAGGAGAAAGAAGAACCAGCATAAAAGTTGTCAGTGTAGGAAGAAAACCACCATCACAGAGGTCAAGGGAAGAGAAATTTTCAAGAAGGTAGAAGTGGGCACTTCTATCATTTCACTCAGCGTTCAGTCTCATGGAGAAGAGTCCAGCTGAAGTCAACTGCATAGGTTGCTCTACCTGGTGGTGCTGCTTTCAGGGTCTCCTTGTGTTAATGGTATTCTAATGAGAAAAACCAAATATAAATAAAATAAACCATAATCAAGGATGGAGCAGATTGTGATCTATCTAGCCCCACCTTCTGTGAAGGTCTGGGGAAGAGTTTGCAAGGGGTTTGTACAAAGAATAAAGGGTAAGATTTTAAAAAGATAGACTTGGGTTATAAATAAAAGGGTTATACTGAGTTTGTGAATTTGAGAATTTCTTAAGTAATGTATACCTGTTGTTTTTGCCACCATTGTGAGTGGGTCAGGGAAAATAAACTGTTCATTCAAGAATCCACTTTGCCTAACATGTAATACCTGGTAGCCAATACTGTATCAAAGGAAAACCATAGGCTGGAAATGATAGAGCTTTTGTGAATTAGCCTGGCTGAGGAGCAGCCATGGGAGCTTGCTATCTGGATCACTCTTTCTACCCCTTGTTATGAAAGGGAAAGGCAAGCTTACCTAAGCAAATTAGCTTAGGACAGTGGTTCTCAGACTTTAGTGTGCGTAAGAATCACCTGTAGGGTTTGTGAAAACACAGATTGCTGAGCCCTATGCACCAGAGTTCCTGACACGGTAGGTGTGGAGTAAGCCCTAAGAATCTGCCTTTCTAACACTGTATTAGGTAGTGCTGCTGCTGCTCGTCCAGGAACCACACTTTAAAAAAAATTTTTTTAATTTACTGGAGTATAGTTGCTTTACAATGTTGTGTTAGTTTCTACTGTACAGCAAAGTGAATCAGCTATACGTATACATATATCCCCTCTTTTTTGGATTTCCTTCCCATTTAGGTCACCACAGAGCACTGAGTAGAGTTCCTGTGCTATATAGTAGGTTCTCATTAGCTATCCACTTTATAAATAGTAATGTATATATGTCAATCCCAATCTCCCAATTCATCTCACCCCCCTCTTTCTCCCTTGGTATCCATACGTTTATTCCCTACGTCTATGCAGAGACCACACTTTGAGAACCACTGGCTTAGGCAGAAGAAGGAGACAACATCCATGGCTGCAAAGAAGTCAGGGAATATGAGGACTAAGAAAAAATCACTCATTGGCTTTGGTAACTGCCTTTTGATAACTTCTGAGATGGATTTTTTTTGGTATGAAAATGGCAAAGAGCTTCTAGTATATAGCTGGTGAAAAAATGGAAGTAACATGTATATACCATTTGTTCAGTAAGTCAGTTTCACATTGGGTAACAGTTCTGGTGGGGAAAAAAAAATGTTATCCTTTGAACAAAACCTGAATATGTCATTCATTCATTCATTCAACTTATTTATTTAGTATCTAATATGTACAGGCACTGTGTTAGACTCTGAGTGATCACAATAGACATTGTCCCTGACATCTCACTGAACTTACAGTTAGAGAGTATTTAGAAAAGAAAATAAGCAAATGCACACCCATATGATAAATACAGAGATCAGGGAACTCACAGAAGGGGCATCAAAATAGCAAGATTCAGGGAAGCTTCCTAGAGTAAATAATAACTAACCTGAGCATTAAAAATATGTAGGATTATCCATGTGAAAGTTGGGGGGATTGGTGTGGGGAGGATGACAGAGGGAACAAGAAGTGCAATAATCCAGAGGCAAGACAGAGCATGCCAAGTTAAGGTAATGCCAAAGTAACTCAAGATGGTTAAAGTACTTGGGCATAGGGCACGAATAAAGCTGAAGCTGAGCATAAATCCTTAAGACCATCATGGATCCTGTCAACAAATCTCAGACTTTATATGAAGAACAATGGGGAGCCACTGAAGAGTTGTGTTATTTTTTAAAATAACAGTTTTTTGGAATATATAATTCATGTAACATGACTCACCTATTTACAGTACACAATTTAATGGTTTTTAGTGTATTCACAGAGTTGTCCAACCATCAACACAATCAATTTTAGAACATTTTCAACACCTTCCAAAGAAACCCCATACCCATTAGTAGTCACTCCCCATTTCCCCCAATCCCACCAGTCCTAGGCAGCCACCAATCTATGTTCGGCTTCTGAAATCACACAGCATGTGGTCTTTCACTGAAGAGGTTTAAACCAGTGCATGGCACCATTAGACCTGAGATACAGAAAGACCTATCTCTCTGACATATATAGCCTGGATTGGATCAGGGGAGATGATGGTGAGCCTGGAAGCAGAGAGACCCATTAGGGAGTTGTAGAAGGAGTCAGACCAGGGAGGTGTTTGTGCGGATGGAGCAAAGAAGATGGATTGAAGAGATATGTAAGAGGCAGTATGGGCTGTGCTTGGTAATTAATGGGATGTGGTATATGAGGGGGAGTGGGCAGAAAAAGCTGGCTCTCAAATGTTATCCTTGATGGCAGGTTGCTGGTGGCACTTGTCACTTAGATGGGATCAGGAGCATCAGGTCTGTGATGAGATGGGGAATATGATGAGTCAGTGTTTACGATGATACACCACTGCCCACAATTAGGATGGCATCAGCATGTCATAAACATGGTGATACAGATCCTTAGGAAAACAGGAAGATGGTATTATTTTTTCAGTCTTTCATAAGGTCCCAGAAAGACCAAAGCAACTACAGATTTCATACTAATTCAATAAAATTAGAAGTTTACTTAAATTTTAATAGAAGTATGTTGGTACAAAGGGGAAATTTTAACTTCTTTGCCTTGAATAATTTTTCTGTGTCAATAATCTGTCACCTTTCAAAATCATAACCAAAGGAACTTCAGGGCACAAGGGGCTTTGTGAGGACACAGAATGTATTCCTCTGGACCTGGTGAGGAATTCACCTGAATTAAAAGAAATAGGGACTGATTACAGAGTCAATTTTCAATTACCTGTACTAATAGAGCAGTGGTGTGGGTAATCCCAACCTGTGGTTAACCAAAAATCACTTATATTTGCTTCTGGATTGCACTATTTAAGCTATTTATAGCAGCTGGGATTCTATCTACATTTTTCTTTTGTGATTACTAGCATTAATTTGCACCCTCTGACTTCACACTTACTTTTGGCAAATGGAAGTGGCCCAAATATGGTATATGAGAAGGATATATCACTTGGGGATTTTATATATCCCACACAGCATCTGAAAATTTGATAATTCACATATATAGATTTTTTTAAAGGTCTGTGAGGACAGAGATTACAAATGTCCCTTGATATCCCACTTCTCTATTTAAGAACGTTTACCAATGGGGAATGATTTTCCAATGTTAATCTCAATCCTTTTGCTAAAATACAAACTGGTATTTCCTTCTTTCCTCAATGGACAAAAAAAGCAAACAGGCTCTGTCCTCTATGGACTTAACTCTGATAATGCTGAAAACTCCTCTTGAGTCTTTTCTCTTTCAAGCTGAACCAGTACCATTATATTTGTTGTCCTGATTCTTTAGCCAATCACTAGCTGCTCCCAGAAACAAAGATCATTAAAAAAAAAAAAAAAAGACCATGTCATTTTCTAAGAAACAAAATCATCTGCATTTTGTAAATAAAACCAAAGAGATTCTGCAATAAGAAGCCAGTTAAGAAATTTTACCTTTCTTTTTCAATTAAGAAGTAATATATGTTTATTAGAGAAAATAAGAAAAAAAATAAGCATAAAGGAGAAAATTTAAAGCATCTATGATTCCACCAGCTGATGGTAAAAATAACCACTGAATCATGGAATCATCTAATTTCCACTGCAGCCCTCAGTTCCTGGAGGAGAAATATGGAGGGCAGGCCCTCTAGGCAAAAACACTTTACTCAGTATTAGAATTTTTTCTCAGTATTACAATTTTTAAAAGCTACACCCTCATTTAGAATCTTTAGACCTGATGATCTAGATAGAATCACATGGAAACCTCAAAGACTCCTTCTGTGCCTTTAGTCCAAGGTCTACACTAAAAGCAGATGGGGCAGCCTCCTTAAACCATGGTCCATTTCCTCTATGCACACAGCCTAATCTCAGTCCTTATGCCTTGATGTTCTAGGTGTCATCCACAGACCAGGTGCAGGGGTATCACCTGGAAGCTCATTAGAATTTCAGAATCTCAGGCCCCATCCCAGACCTACTGAATCAGACTCTGTGTTTGATCAAGATCCCCAGATGTGACCAGATTCTCAGTCATTGGTACTGCTGCTCAGTTGAGATGCATTGCTAGTGTTTATCAATTAACTGTTGAGTAAAGAGGAGCCACAAGCAAAGAAGAGCACAGGAAGAACATAACAAAGAGAAGGGAAATTCTTCAGGAGGCCTAGAGCTGAGCTGCCCCGGGTGGGTGCCCTGGGCCTTCCCCTGCAGGGCACTTCCCATGTAGAAGACATTGCAAGCCTTATTGCACCAACTACATGTCAGAAAATGGAGAAATGAATTGAAGATTAAGTCATGGTCCACAGCAACTGGTTGTTTTTTACATTGAAGAATAACTTTCTGGCACCAGGGCCCAATATCCAGCCTCTGGTCTTTAATTTAGACACCTTTGGGGGAGAACGGCATTGGGATATTGGAGGGGGTCTTGGGCACCCCCTAGAGGCTAACAAAGGGATACAGACACTCAGTCTTTTCTGTTCTTATGTCATCCTGTGAAAGTGTAACCCAGTGGTTCCATGTATCAGGAGTTTGCAATTAAGAAGCACAGTTTCAACAGCTCCATGTCTACCTTTAGCCCACTTCACGGCTATTGATCCTTTCCCTTCCCTCCTCCCACACTATGTAAATTAAATTACTCTCTCTTCAAATTCCTTCCCTCTTCCTTTGTTCTTTCCTATCCTTCTCTGTTTTCTGACAACAACAACAGCAAGAGCAACAAGACTTATTTAGGCAGGAAATGTAAGTAAACTGTGTGTGTTGGGGACAAAGGCAGGAAGGTTGGAAAAAGAAAAAGCTAGGAAAACTCTCTTTCATTCACCCACATACACACATATGCACACAATTATGCTTTTTTTCCTTCAAAACTTGGGTCATACCATTCAAACTGTTTCATATCCATTTTTTATTAATACTTTATGAGCATTTCCCCAGATCAGTAAATAGTCCTATAAAACATACTTAACAGCCTCATAGAATTCTAACGTATGGACACACCACATATCATTCAGCTAAGTCCCCTGTTGTTGGACATTTAGGCTGTCTCCCTTTTTTTTTTCATATTTGTAAGTAATGCTGCAATGAACATAGTTGTACATAAATAAACCTGTTTCCACATCTCTGGTTATTCTTTTAGGGTAAATTTCACTTGACTTTGATAACAACAATAAACAACTTGACCTTGGACTGAAATATCTTTGTTTGTCCAGTACTCAATTATAGTGTGGCTTTTCTCCAAAAGAAAACACACTGTAGGGTCTGAATGTCAGGTTTTTAATTAAGCAGGTTCTACAAGGTTGACTCTTCTGCAGCTACCTGAAATTTTAGCCACAGTGAATTGCAGTAAAAATATCTCCCTTCTACAGCTCAGATAGGACAAATTTATCCCTGAGGACCTCAGGATTGGGACATATTGCAAGATAGTGACTCTCAACTCAAGAGGTGACATTCTACCTTATGCCTTATACCTTACTTTATACCTTGCTTTCAGAAACTCTGCTCTTCTAGGAGTAATGCTCATTATATTTTAGGCTAAAACATTGTCCATAAATTAGCAAAGGCTCTTTGTGGTTCCAAACCTTATTTGGAAGCCTAGAGAGAAGTAGAGTGATTAAATTATCAGTATGTGATCTTCATGTGCACAAAACCATTAATAACAACAGTAATAGTCATCCTTTATGGAGAATGTACTACGTGCCAAGTACTGTGCTGAGCACTTTACAACCTGCATTAGTTATCTATTACTGTGTAACAAAATACTCCAAAATTTAACATCTTAAAGCAACAAATATTGTCTCTCAGTTTTGGTGGGTCAGGAATCTTGGTGTGACTTGGTGCCTCTTATAAGGCTAAAATCAAGGTATTCACTCCCTATTGCCTTAAAGCTCAGCTGGGAAGATCCACATCCAAGTTCATTCATGTGGTTATTGGCAAAAATTAGTTCGTCCCAGACTGCTGGACCAAAGCCCTCAGTTCCTCGGTGGTTGTTGGCTGGAGGCGTACCTCAGATTCTTGCCACCTGAGTCCCTTGTAGGGCAGCTCACAACATGAGAGCTCAAAGTGAGCAAGAAAGGGCAAGCAAGATGAAGTCAGAGTCTTTCTGTAAATGAAATCTTGAAAGTGACACCATGACTTTTGCCACATTCCATGAACTAGAAGGGGTCACTAGGTTCAGTTCATACCTGAGAGGAGCACATGAATCCCAGGAGGTGAGAAACACTGGGAAATATCTTAGAGGCTGTCTACCACACAACCACTATCTCATTAATTCAAACAACATTTCTTTGAAGTAGATAATCCCCATTTATAGATAAGGAAACAGGTGCTCACAGCCAGTAAGTGGAGTTTGAGATTCAAACCTGTTTCTCTGACTTCAATGCACATATGCTTGTTCCCTGCACTCTCAGACACCTTATGTGTAAAGGTCATGAGGTCCCAGAAATATTTTAGTAGAGATTTGAGTCTTATTTTAGCCTCTTTGGTTTATTCTTGGCATTCTTGATCTTCTTCTCACTTTCTATCTTCCAGTATTTAAGTCAAATTGCTTAGCTTACACTAATAAGAGGACGGCACAATCTGAAGGTGTTAGGTTAGAGACGGAAGATCCAGAGTTGCTCAACTGCCTGCCTTTTCTGGGTTCTGGTAAAAACTAACTAGCTTCTAAATCTCCATCCAGAATTCTTATATATCTTTCCCATTCCTAGCCTACATTGCATATTAGCATTAAAGATGATCTGCAAGATAAATATCACTGGGGAAAAATCCCCATGGTCAAGAATTAAACACACATGCACGATTCTCAACATGTTCTCTAGAAGATGTCTATTCATTTTCTCTAACCAGTGGAGCTATAAATCTGGCCTGTATTCGGCACATTCTATGTGTTTTGCTTTATGAAGGCATAAATCACCAAGATACAATTTATGTTTGATTTTTTGGACACTTAATTTGCTTAAATTTCAGCAGTTCATAGACGTAAATTGTGCTAGGCATAGCTCCAAGTGGAATACGCTGAGAGCAAGAAAGCTATACATATTAGAATGTAATTCAGAAGAAAAATCATCTCAGCCGGTCAAGTAAGTCCTCTTTATAAGTTACTTATAAATAACTTTCTTCCATAGGCAAGATAAACACTTAGTAAATACTCCTAGAGGAGGGAGCATTGTAGTAAATTTAAAGAAACCTCACATATATTATGCTTCTACATGTTGGTAAGGGTGTAATGTTCAGGGGATGTACCATGCATATCTGATACAGAGACCATATTGATTGATTATTGTTGAATATTGGAGGAATGCCTCATTGAGGATCAAAGCATGGATTTTCACCCTGTCTGCTACTAACTAAATGTGTGAACTTGACCAAGTCATTTAACTTCTCTGTGCCTCAGTGTTCTTATGTGAAAATGAGGGGTTGGATTAAACAGTCTCTGAATTCCCTCCCAGCTCTAAAATGTTATGGCTCTAAATACTTACCAGGCATCTACAAAATACCCACCTCAGTACCATGGAGAAGACAAAGGAAGGAGCTTAGAGGCCAAACACAAGAAGTTTTTGAAACTAAATATCAATAGAAGAGCTACTTAACTGTTTGAGTGTAATACCACAGAGAACTCAATATAAATTGATAGAGGCTGGTGTTTCCCAAAGTGTGCAGTGGGTGCCTCTGGGCAGGAATGCCTGAAAACGGCCCTGGGAGCTGCCTGAGAATGTTCAGTGAGGCTGCTGGGATTCTGGAGTGCCTCCTTTCTCCAACGATGAGGCCACACCTGAGCTTCTTAGCTT
This sequence comes from Monodon monoceros, assembly GCF_005190385.1. Taxonomy (NCBI): domain Eukaryota; kingdom Metazoa; phylum Chordata; class Mammalia; order Artiodactyla; family Monodontidae; genus Monodon; species Monodon monoceros. The sequence goes on along the minus strand of NW_021703772.1, from coordinate 57,377,711 downwards.
TCCATGGGAATGAAGGCTCCTGCTCCCTGGCAGAGGTGGATGCAACTTCCCATACATGTTGGGTAGCTGGTTTTCCCAGACAACTCCTGGAAATAGCTGCACCCAAACCCAAACTGTCTTGTCTCCCTGCTGACAAGTTTGCTCGCCTGCTTGCCTTTTAAGAAAGAGCAAAAATGGGGCAAGGTCCCTCCACCAGCCACAGACCCACTGTGTGTCCAGCAGCACCTGGCCCAGCGCCTCTCTGGGAGATGATGAGAGTAACAGGGAACCAGTGCTGCTTCTTGCTGACCCTTAGATATGAATTTCCCCAATAAAATCTATTTCTTAACCCAGTGGTTCTCAAACTCTCCCATGTATCAGAATCATCTGAGGACTTATTAACACAGTTGCTAGGCCCTGCCCCTAGAGTTTCTGATTCAGTATGCTGGATTAGGCCCAAGAATTTACATTTTTAACAAGTTTGCAATGCTGCTTGTCCAGGACCCACACTTTGAGAATCTATGCCATATGATATTATAGAATTTGTCTTGAACTCTATTGTAAGACAACTGGAAATAAGCAAGATCATTTAAAGGGCTACATGGGTAAAATATTTTTTACTTAAATAGCTATATATTCAATGTGTATTAAATGTGTGCCTTCTATTGTTTGACAAATGCTTGTTTTCCACTTACAGTATCAATATCAAGTTAATTTTATATATATTTCTTTTAGCAAAAAGGGAATCAATTTAAAGAAACTAAGTATTCATGTAAACAACAGAACACGTGGTATATCATAACAAAATTCTTAAAGGTGGCAATATAAAATTGGATGAAATTTGGGAAATACTGGTATAAACAATAAATAGAAATTCCTACAGCAGAACTATTGGATCAGACTAACTAGTAAGGGTGGTTTTGCAGAGGACACGTACTTGCGGTGAGTCTTAATGTGGATAGAGTTAGATAAGCCAAGAGACAGTGAGAATATGCAGCAGTGGATGGATAGTGCCTGGTAAGAGCCACAGGATATGCGTATGTCAATGTCAAACAAGGAGTTGAACAGAAAGAAACCTCTTTTGCTCAGCTTGGTGTTTGGTTTACATGACAACAAACAACCATTACAGTGGGTTTCCATTTTTGATTTGTTACTTTGGTAATGGACATTGGCCATAATCAGTCTCAGTAATTTTGTTCACTTTGTTTTCACTTGCTATTTGCTTATCTTTATCTGGTGAGTTTACCAAAGCAGAGTTCATGGCTCTAGGTTTCTTGCTTACTGAATCATCTTTAGAGGTCAGCAGCCCAAATGAAGACACTCTCAGCCCAATAGCTGTACAGCCAGTATTGTAAGCCATCAGATGTTACTTCAAAAATCTCTGAGAAATAAAACTTTTCTCTGTTTTCAATTAGCTGAGCTTGCACATTTAAAAACTGCTACTAGAAGAAGATTCTAGTAAGAAATGACCATGTGGTCTATTTCATTTTGCTAGACTGTAATTTAAAGTTTGGAAATAATAAGTTGTTGTTATAGCTGGATATAAACTAAAAGTATTATTTGCCATTTTCCTCAAACTCATCATATAAAGAGCAATAAAACCATCCTACTGTTTCTGCATCATACAAATTCATTTTCTTCCCATAATGGCCCACGATGAGAGAGCATTTTTAGGTCCCATGCAGATCACAAACAGGGGTTTGGAAACTATATGCTCTGCTATGCCTTATAAATGGTCATTGAACTGCTACTTTCAGAAACAAATGCTGAAGACTAACAATCTAGTTAAAAGACTTCTGCACTTGCCTTTAAGAAAATCCTACTGCCTTGGCAATCTAGGATAATTTGCTCTATCTAGGCAACAGTGTCGGAAAAAACTTATAGAGCCTTGTCTGACTACTGGCTACTTGTGACCTGGACCACTGGTTCTCAGTTAGACTCACTTGGAGGGATTGTTAAACTACAGGTCACTGGGCCCCAGCCTAGAGTTTCCAATTCACCAGGTGTATGGATCAAGTATGGCAACTCTATGAAGTTCCCAAGTGGTGTTAATGGTGCTGGTCCTGGGATCACACTTTGGAAACCACTGACTTAGAGGAGCCTAGCTCTGGTTCGCCCTCTTCCCCTCTGCAACTTGTACCATCTGATACAATCATGACATGACAAATATCTGCAGCACCTAAGCAATGCCATGCTCGATCCTTCTGTTTGACTGCCTTCCCCATCTTTATCTGCATGTCAAAATCCAAGCTCCAGGCTTATTTTAAGTCAACTCCTCTGAGAACCTCTTCTGCCCGTATCCCATCTGTGGTTCAAATATCTAGCAAATAGATCTACCATAGTATTGCAATTATTTCTTTAAAATTTTAGACTTCCTGCCATCATTACGGTGAGCCCTTTGAGTATCTTTACCTCAATTTTTTAAACCCCAATCCTTATACATACTAGACACTCAGTAAAAGTTTCCTGAATAAATGTAAAATATTTAATAATGTATGATATTTAATGCAAATCCAATTGAGAGGGAGTATAGCATTGTGCTTAAGCATACAGGGTTTTGGGGTAGGACAGACCTGAGTAGGTATCAGAACTGTGGGACATTGGGCAAGTCACTTAGCCACTGTGAGTCACAATCGCCTTATCTGTAATTGATAACTCAGGTATTCATTAGGAGGGTTACATGAGATTATTAGGCAACATACTTAGTATAGGGCCTGGATGACAGAAATGATAAAAATTATCATTATTATTATTAATGATTAGTATATAACTCAAGTTTACATACTGAATTTCAGAGAAAACATATTCAAGATTTTTGGCTCCCGTCTTACTCATTAACAGGGTACTTTGCATGTGCAGAGATTTCTGTATGATGTTTCTGGTAATTTAGATAACTAGATAGCTATTTGTACATGAAATTGCTTACTATTCCCATTCTGACCACTATTTTCATTTAGGCCAGAATTATCCATTCAGTGGATATTTCTTTAATGCCTGTAGTGTGCCCAGCACACTGTGCTCAGCTTAAAGGAATACTTAATCCCTGCCCTCATGAAGCTCAGTTCAGCAGGGAGCCTGACAGTAAACACATAATTTATGAATTAATATTAAAATTCAACCATGATCAGTACTTAGAGGCAAAGACAGTGGATGTTTAATCAGTATGTTCCTCTCCTGCATAACTCACTCCTCCTTAGCTAGGTTCTGAAACTTCATCTCTAACAATCCACACAGGACAGTTTTGTCATCTGAATCTCCCAAATCATGGAGGCTGAATCTAGGAAGTCTTTCTTCACTAAGTGCTAAGAAGCTGGACCCATTTTGACTCAGTAAATGAATGACATGTCTTGGGTGAGGCTTTCCCTAGAATGTGCTTGACATGTCTGGATCAAGTGACCATTTAAGGGAGACTTCTACAGGAAAAAGTCACAAAAGGCCATACTGAAAGAAACAGATGGAAGAATCGTCCTACCTTTGTGTCTAAAGAATGGGGGGGCATATTTTTTGGTCTTTTTTTTCTTCTTTCTGGTGGATGAGAACCTGAAGACTCATTTAGCACCAGCTACGGAAGAATATCTCTTCTTATTGCTTCACAAGGTCTCTGCTCAGCACCAAGAAGATGTGCAGACCACCCAAGAGCAGACCTGTGGCTGTGATGTGGTTCTTCCCACCTGAAAATGTCTGGTTATGACCAGCTGGGGAAACCTGTCCTTCACTGATGGGAGTGTCTGACATCTGATTGACGGAGAACCCTGTTCAAGTGATGAAAAATCATCTAGGCCTATTTAAAAATCAACTCATGAATTATGGAGAACAAAGTCCCTTCCAAATGGAAACTTGTCCTTTGCTAATCTCTGTCTTCCAAGTCACCCAAACAAAGCTGCAATATCTGTATAATTTTATATCCCAAGCCAAGTGTTACCGTCTTTGCTCTGTGAAGTTCAAGCCCAGGGAAAGTTGACTTCAGGGTTTCTATATGACCTATTTCAAAATAATATTAATGTTTCTTTAGGGATTTTATCCCTATCTTAACGTGTGTGTTTGTATTTTATGTGGTGATTAACTCCCCATAGTATCTATGGTTATTGATTATAAATAAGATTTGGGTAAACTACATCAATATATCAACAAATTTTGTGATCATAATATGTTCTACATGCTCCATGAAATTAACAGAAAATAGAAAATAGAAAATTTAAAAATCATCTATTATTCCGTCTCCCAGAGCTAACCATTATAACTGATTCAAAATTTTTAGAATTTATTTAATAGATGTTTAGATAAAATAACAGTAGTACCGTGTATTTAATGTGGGTATTTGTGTGTGGGGGGGGCACTTTTCGTTTTCCTTAAAAAACTGTGATTTTTTAATGGCTAAAAGCATTTCACTATATGAAACTATGTAAATACTTCTGAAAGTAGAAAATAAGCTGGAATTCAGCCAAGCTTCTCTTAAGATATCAGTGAAAGTACTCCGGGTACAATTCATTGTGGAGTCCCAGGCTCATGAAGTTGGAAAGGACCTACAAGGTCATGCATGAACATAAGAAGGCTCCAGAGAAACTCATGAATTTAGTTATCTTTTTCTCAGCAGTTTAAACATTACCACAACTTCATTTGAAAAGTAAAGGTAATTAACCCTCACTGTAGCCATAACTCTTTGTGTGTGTATGTGTGTTTTGGATGCTGGGTGACTGATTTTAAGCAAATGTACATTTATCCCAGATAGAAAACCTAACTAGAAATTTTGCCTGAAGAAGTTCAGGTTTGTGAACATTTTACATTGAAGTAATTACTACCAAACAGTAAAAGAAGGACCATGAGTTATTTCTCATTAGACCTTTCCTTCAAAGTTCGAGAAATCTGAATTCATACTAAAATTTAAGTATGACAGTATCTGATAACTTCAGTAGTTTCTTCCTTTACCTTAATAGACACTGCCTGAAACTCTACTTTCACAAATATGCCAATGATTGTCTTCTCTATTACCCCACAAACCTAACCACCACCTTTTATACCCATTATATGGTTTGCTGAGGGAAAGCAAGATAATAGAAACAATTTCCATACAATCTGAGGCAGGCTGAATCTACCCCGTTTAAATCAGTCTGGTTCCAACGGGGTTTTTATAAAAGAAAATTATAGATCTATCTACACGATATTGTTACATTATAATTAATAATATTAACTGAATCAAGATTAAATATCTTAGTAATTCTAATAACTAAGAGATAGATATGAATGTCATTAAATAACAATGATCCACACAATAATATTTTTGCTCACTGGTGCTAAGTATTACCACATTTACTACCACAACCAATAGGACAGGTCTGGAATTTGTATTTGTCCAATTCTTCATGAAGATGAAGAAAGAGTCTTAGATATTTTTAAGTGTTTATAAGGAGGAAATCTCAGCTTTCCAACCCTAATCAGCTATTTATCAGACCATGTGGCCTCATTGGTGGGGCATATAAACAAGTTTAATTTTTTTTAAAGGCATGAAACTTATTTAAGAATATCATTAAAAATTTTTGCTCATCGTTTTTTTTAACAGTTTAATACTAAATTCACTTTATTTTTTCTACTGTGAAGAAGCAGGACAGATAACTTCATGTTACTGCTCAGGCATATTGCTAGATAGGAAGGGGGGACAGCTTTCCTGAATTAATCTGCAACAATGCCAGTCTGATATCCTGAGGTCTAATCGCCACCAGGTATCTGTATATCAATATGTTAGTCTAAGTGGATGAAAGGGATTAGATTTCAACCCCCCAAAGTGAATTCTCTTTGGGGGTGTTAGTTCCTTATCCTTTCTCCTTAATGTTCTTCGAGGTTTTATCCTTGGTCCTCTTCTTTCTTCTGACATTCCCTCCCTGGCAAATCACCGTCTCTGAAAACATCAGTAATTCCCCAATGTAGGTGATTCCAAACTGTAATTTTAGCTTAGTTCTCTCTAGAGTACAGTGCTTGCTCCTGGCATTTCAAACTCAGCATTTCTCAAATTGAGCTTTTCTTCCTTAAACTTGCTTCTTCTCCTGGCTTCTCCATTTCTGTAAATGGCACTGCCATTCTCCTAGTCATCCTATCTTGAAGGGAGTCTTTGAGATCTTTGACTCTTTCCTCTCCTATGTCCCCTATATCTTATCCATCTCCTTCCACAGTCTCTCCCACGTCTGTCTCCTTTTCCTTTGCCACAGTCCCAGTTCAGCTGCACTAAGGCTGCACATTAGATCATATGATGAGCTTAAACAACAGCAGCGGCAGCAAAACCATGCCGGCTCCCATCCCAGACCAACTGAATCAGTAGCTCTGAGGGAGGAATCTAGATTTCAGTATTTTTTAAAACCTCCTCAGGGTAGAATAATGTGAAGATGTGCTTGATAATCCCTGAGTTATATTCTCTGCAGAATAAATCCTACATGTTTTCCCCACCTCTGACTCTCTCGAGTCCAAGCCTTCCTCTACATCTCAGCTCTAGCATTAACTTTCTTATTGCACTGCTCTGACCAAGGCAATAAGTTGCTTAAGTGCCTTCCACATCTCCCCACCACTGCCTTCAAAATAAAATCATGTTCCTTATCCTAGTCATGGAATTATTCCAGAACTTGGCCTGTACTCTCCAACCTTATTTCATGGTAGCCCTGTCCATATACTATAAGCAACTGCCAAAATAAGAATGCTCTTCTTGCCCTTAGTGAATTTCTTTGCTCCTTATGCTCTCCCTGTCTGAATGAATTTCCCTAATCTTTGTGCTTCACTTAGGATGCTTTCAGCCCCAGGTTACAGAATATGCAAATAAAAGTGGCTTAACAAATAAGAAATTGTCATTGCACATAAAAATAAGTTTGAAAGTTAGGGAGTTCTGGGACTGGTTTTTTATGTGTTGGATGAAAATTGCTTTCCCTGCCAATTCTCTTGCTTTCCCCCCAGATACCAAGATTGTAGCCACTACTCCAAGCTTCACATCCTTGGCTGACAACGTTCAAGCCAGGAAGGAAGCACAGTTTCTTTTTTTTTTTTTTTTTCTAATCAGGAAGTAAACCTCTTTCCAAAGGCCCCGTATCCAATGTCTCTTCAGTACCATTCACCACTGAGTCAAAAGACCACACTCTTGCTTCGAGGAAGACTAAAGAAATGAATGCCTTGTGTGTTCTCTAAACTGGGAGGCTGGCTCTTCTAGTCAAGAAGTGAGTTGGGAAGGTAACAACACTGGGACCCAAACACCAGGGAGGGTCTCTCATATTTGTCTTTTGAAATACAGTATTTTCAAAATTCCATACAAACGGAATTTGAATTCCATACAAAAGGCCTTCATGAAGTCTTTCCCAATCCTGACCAGGCAAAAGTCTTATCTCTGAATTCCCATGATATTTTTGTTCAAATTTCTCTTCTTGATCTTTGTGTACTTCTGTTGGTTGTCATGTGACTCGTGTATGTCTTATTTCCCATATTGAATTATAAGCATCATGAGGGCAGGGGCCATGTCTCAGTTTTCTTTGTATATCCTGTAGTACCAAGTCAACTGAAAAATATTTTGTTGTAAGAATGATACAATCTGGCACTTACTGCCTTCACATTATTTGTTCAGCTGTTTCCCTTTTCATACTTGTTTCCAGTGTACTTATTTTAGGTAGTCAGTCAGCTGATGGAGGTTGAGTCATAGTAATATCAGGATTCAACTACTGTCTTCTCCTTGGCGATCTCCTTCTACCCAGTCACCTGAGGGGAACAGTCTCCCCGTTCCCATTTCTGCCAGTTTCAGACAGAACAGATTCAGTGGTAATAAACTAGTTGTCACACTCTGAGCACCTCTCTCAGTAAAATATTTGCAGTTCTCTGCTTAGAGCCTCAGGCTAGCCAGACTGCAATACATGCTGCCTGTAGGGCTAATGAGAAAATTCCCACCAGGCAGCACCTCACCCCCACTGGGCTCTCCAGGGAGGGTCAGCCCAGCAGAGAAGGGTGCTACATCTTCACCCTGCTCAGGGAGACACTAGCTGCAAAGACCAGGCTCTGACAGGAAAACAAATGGAAACTGGTGGGAGGGGGTAGCACTGAGGCAACGGGACTCATTTAAAGAACAGTGATAATGATAGTTTTCAAAGCTTTATTTATCTGAGAATGAAAGGACAGGAATTTCATGGGCCCGAAATGCCAGGAGCTAGGTTGCTCTCGACCACCCCTGTGGTGCTTCAGCAGAACTCATATGGAGCGTTCTGTGGGAGCAGCTTCTGGGAAAGAGGAAGTTGCTTTTACATCCTGGTTACGTTGTCCTGCACATGATGTATGGAGCAGACATGGCCCTTGAAAACTATGTTTCTGCCCTCCCTGTGGCTCATAATCAAAGGGGGAAATGTGCTCTAGATTGTTGTGTGTACGTGTATGTGTGTGTGTGCACACACATTTTCATGAATAGTCTATTTGGGGACGCCACTTGAAAATGGGTTCACATTTTCTGTCTTGGATGAAAGGCTCATCTGGTGCAGCAAACACAGAGGAATTAAATTGGATTTTCCCGGAGTGGGGAGGCGGCAATGCTAGAAGCCTGGTAGAATTAAGTAAAGCAGTGGGGGGGGGCGGGGGCTGCCTGTTTCCCTTAAGGAGGGTTGTGGTTTGTTGACCAGTTTTAAACTATTGTGACTGAGAGGAAATCAACTGGAAAACTTTAAATGTCTTAACTGGCCATTTGAACATGGACAGGGGCTCCAGAACAATTTGATATCCTCTGTGTCCTGTCAGAGGATGCTGAGGGGCCTTCTCCACTTCAACTTTTTTCTTGAGCAGCAATTCTTTGAGGTTCTTTCCTTTCCCACTTAGGTAGCTATGGGCTAGAAGACTGTTCCCTGCACAGCACAAATAGTGATTGCTTTCTGAAATCCATCTTTTCTAGTGCCTGAGGGACAGGGATAGGACCTAATGGGGTAGACAGGATTCGTGCTTGGCTCTGGCCAAGTTACAAGGACTCTGAAAGGACAGGGCTCAGCTGGGTGAGCTTGTAAATTTAGATAAACCAAAGGGACCTCTTGTGTGAGTAACCCTAATGTGCCATAAGATGATGCCAGTACTGGGAATACTTTCCCAAAGTCACTAATCCGGCAAAATGAAACAAACCAAGTTATAACATTCACCCTTCAATAATTTTACTGAGCGATGGATACGTATGAGGCTCTGGACTAAGCACTATACATATATCATCTAATTTCATATTTGAAACAGCCCCTTGAGGTTGCTACTGTTAGCTTTGTTTCACAGATGAGGACACTGAGATTTGAAAAGTTTAAATCAGTGATTTTTGAACTTCAGTGTGCCTCAGAATCACCTGCAACTCTTATTAAAACACAGGTCTCTGAAATTCCTTCCTGTCTGACTGCCTGGGAACTGGAACATCAGATTTTTCCCCTGCCTTTGGACTTGAACTGAGACATCGGCTCTTCCTGTGTCTTGAGCCTGCCAGCCTTTGGATGGGAACTCCACCATTGGCTCTTCTGGGTCTCTAGCTTGCTGACTCACTCTGCAGATCGTAGGACTTGTCAGCCTCCATAATCATGTGAGCCAATTGTAATAAATCTCTTTCTATAGCTATAAACATCCTGTTGGTTCTGCTTCTCTGGAGAACCTTGACTAATACAGATTTTCTGATTCAGTAGGTCTGGGGCCAGGCCTGAGAGTGTGCATTTCTAAAGAGTTCCCAAATGATGCTGGTGCTGCTGGTTTAGAGTCCACACTTTGAGAACCTTTGCCTTAGGCTAAGGAAACTCAAACAAGCTTCTTTAATAATTCTCTCAGCCCAGATTTTATTGCCTAGATTCTCCCAAGAGACTCAACTTTCTTTAAATACACACAACTTGTTGTGCACGTGAGATGAACAAGATACAACTCTTTCTTTCAAGGTGCTCACAGTCTCTCTAGAGCTGAGAGTAGGAGACAGAATACAATATGTAAATAAATCATTTCACTAGAATGTAATAAGTGTCTATACAGAGTTCAATGGGGGCAAAAAAGAGAGAGGAGTCAGGTTTATCCGAGGGCAGAGGATGCCTGAAGTCTTCACAGTGGAAGGAAGACCAGGGCAGGAGAGGAAAGATGCAAGAAACCAAAGCTCAGAAAGTGTAGCCAGTCCCTCCTTGCATCTTGTTTATTTTCAGTTTGGCCTGGTTTCTTTCAGCTCTGCTGGGGCCTGATTACTCTGGTTGGTGCTTTCGGCATCTACCCTGAAGTGCACTGGTTCCCTCCCTGCCAACTATCCCCACACCTGGTCTGTTCAGGCCCATCCAGGAGACACTCAGGAGGAATGCATGCTGACCCCCTTCCTTGTCAATTGTTCTGGGGATTGAAAGAGGCTCCATGAGCTTTACAACCAGCGAAAATTGTCGCCAGCTTCACAATTCTGGCCAACATGTCTACGCTTTGAAGTCTGGTTGCTGCCTTTTACAATTCTATTTTTAAAATGTATTAAAGATGTTTAAACGTGGCAGAGACTTCCAATAAAAGCCGGGCTGCTTAAGAATCAGGATGCTGGTCTCAATTTAAAGTGCCTGTTAAATAATAGGATACCCATGTAAAAGGGGTTCCGAAAGACTGACCAAATAGCTCTCATGGAAATCAAGCTCACTCACCAACGCCTCTGATAGGATTCTAGAGGTTATCAGGCCCTGTATCTATCCTCTGTTTATGCCATAAAAGTGTCTTTTAATACAAAGTGAGTGAATTTTTGTTTGAATCATCACTAACAAAAAGGCACTAAACTAAAACAGGAAAAAGTCTCTAATTAAATATTTTGGCATAAACTTTGGCTAAAAATCAAGCAAGGGCTAATAGGTAGTTCCCATTATTCCACAAGGCCTGGCTCCCAGAAGAGGAGTCTGGGGTCATACTATACATCCACAGAATCACAACTCTGAACGTCATTTGGGGACCAATCTTTCTTGACAGTCCATTTTGTCTTGAGAACTTTATTAGACCCTTCAGGAGGCTACTAAAAAAATAAGATGTGGTTCCTGACCTATGCCCTGCCCATCACTGCCACCCTTAGTTACTCAAAGAGCACTGTTGACTCCCGCTTCAATCTTGGCCGCTTTAATCCATCCTTCCTGCTATTGCCTTAGTTCACATCTTTATTTGTGTGCCAAATACTGTAGGTTGATTTATCCCACACCTATTTCTACACCTTTGTTCAGTATCTCCTTATACTTTAGTCTAGAAAGCTGAAATTCCCATTCCCAGACTCTTGAATTTAGGAGAGCTCATGAGACACAATCTGGCCCATGAAATGGAAACCAAAGTTGGTTGGGGATTTCTGGGATGCTCTTGCTTTCCTGAAACAAGCACTGACTCTTCTTTCTTCCCATTCTTTCCTCCTTTCTACTGCCTAAAATGTGATATGCCAGCTAGATCTGCAACTGTCATCTTGTGATTATGATAGAAATGACAGAAATGAGAATTGCAGAGTTAAGCTACTGAGCCAGGGTCTGCAATTACCAACTTTTGGACTTCTTCTTATGGAAGAAAACATAAAAATCTGAATTTGTTTAAACTACTATTTTTTAGTTCTTTATTACTTAAAGCCACAGATGCTTCCTAACTGAGCTATTACATGGGCTCAGTGTGATGAAGTTACTGGCTGGAGCACACGCAGCTAGTAAATGGCAGAACCATGACTAAATCAGATAGATACCAGGCTAACTTTAAAACTTGTCTTTACTGAATTTTCTTCTCTGAATTCCTTGCATAGTGCGGTGTCTAACTGGAACATTAACATTTTTTCTTTCCTTCAGGAGAAGATACCTTCGAAAATCTGCTGCAATCTTTCTAGATAGATATGGCAAGTTGCCTTGCAACAGAACTTGTTCTAGGAGAGTCACTGGAAAGACGCCTTTCGATAATGTAACTGTTAGGCAGTTGGCCTTGGCTGCACTGGGGAAAGAGTAACAGGCCCTTTTTGTAGCTTGACAAAGGCAGCCCCTCCAAATAACAACTTGGTGTATAGATCTGGTCATTCTGGGAAAAATGAGGAAATCGTCACAGACATCAAGGAGCCTTGTGGGAGGAAACTGTGGCACTGCCAACTCCTCCATTCTCCCATCTTTTGAGATTCACAACTTTAGATGTCTCTGCTGGATTCAGAGTTTCAGCTGAGGTCTACTTGTAGGAAAAGAAAGTGAAGACAACCCAAGAGGAAAATCCTTATGGGGGAAACTCTCTAAAGTGGGCCTCCTGGCTCAGTGGCAATACCTAGATGCAGAGAAGGACTGGTTCTGGCACAATGAGGACCTGCTTTGAGAATAAGAGCTGAACATGTCAGTGTGAACCAAGCACTGATAAAGTCTGTAGACATATCTGAAACAGCAAGAGAACCACTGCACAAAGATGCATCAGAGTATCGGACCAACAACAATAGTAAGTCTTTTTCAAACTGTGGCATCTGGCAGATTCTCCAGTTTGCTTTCTGAGAGACATCCAGAAGCAGGACTTGGCCTCTTTAGACTGGGGGCAATACCCAGGGTTCTTAGATAATGTAGAAGGATGCCCTCAGAAGGATCCTGGAATCTTGTTATTCTGATGAATGGGGGATAGAGCTACTCTAACTTGAAGAATATAAGATGTGATCAAATTTGCTTCCTGAGTTGGTGAAACGGGTCATAACAGCTACACAGGTAATACGGTTAGCAGACAAACATCAAGGGAAAATATTATAACTGAAATGACCAAAATATGGGTAATTAAATGGTTGGGCATTGTTAGTAAAATGTAGAAATCTATTTGAATTCAGAGCACACTGAGTCAACTAACTCATATTTCAAAGACTGCTTTTATGTTGAATATTTCCTCCCATGGTCAAGAGTCTCTGGAACCAAGAATTACACTGGAGAGGGGGTGGGTCACTGGGGAAGTCTGTATTATTTTCAGTTCCATGTTATTCACCATGACTTCATAAGCCAATAAATATTCATACTGGCTAGAATCAAAGATAGCATTAACCTCCTGGTATGTATGAGAGAGAAGCTTTGGTCCTAATGCTAATGACCTTTGCATTATTTTATCAAGATCTGTAAACTTTGGACCATTCTGAATCACAGTATTGGAGAGTCAACACCAACATATTAAAAGTAAAAATTGTATATACAGGATAGTGGCAGATAAGCCCAGCGAGGGTAGATCAGATGGCTTAATTGGTGTTTGGCTTAATTAGCAATATTCATAATACTAAATGTTTAGGATTTTACTAATAGTGCAAGATTTAGAGTTATAGTTTTAGAGATCCATTCCAGACATACAAGGAAAAAAACAACGAACTATAACTATCTCAAAATTCTCCAAAAGGCCTTAAGTTTTTAACTCCAAGCAGGGGTCCTAATGAAAAACATACTGTGCCAGATTTAGTTCATCAGAATGCCTCCAAAATTAATTGGGTAAGGAGGGATCTAATGGGTTTTTAACAGTTATGAAGCTGTGCCAGGCACCCTTCATATCCCTTTAATCAATCCCCACAATAATCACAGGAAATAGGTACTATTATTATCCCCATTTTATATGAGGAAATGTAGGCATGAAAGGCTTTCATGGATTGCCTCAAATGACACAGCCTATAACAATCAAAGTCAAGGTTAAATTCTGATTGTCTCTGTAAAAGTGCTTGGTTAAGTTGCACCTAGTACCATCCTCCATCTTCACTTTTCCTCCTCTCCTCTCCTCCCTTCAAATACTTCTCCATCAGGATTAAGGAATAATCCATAATCCATACTATTAAGTCTCAACGAGAAAGAAAATTTTCCAGAAACATGTGGTTTCCCTGAATTCCTATTCAAGTGCTTCAAAGGAAATATCGGCTGAAATTTTAATGGCTGGTCTTTACCATATGGTAGGAAATCTATATCCACCCCTACTAATTACTAATTTTGAATCTCTTTAGAACATGACAAATGGCCTCACTAGAAGACACTTGACAAATGTGTTGAATTGGATATAGGCAAAGCAGGAAATTGAGCTTATTTGATGTTGCCCAGGACTCTTCTCAGGCTGCAGATCAGAGCTAAACTCTGGGGTCCTTGGCTACTGGGTACATGCTGATGGTTGCTTCCACGTCCTCTTGATGGGAAGCTGGCTATACTTCAATCTTGGTTCTCTTCAAGTGTGAGGGAGAATTTGGGACACTATGAAGAAAGTGCATTAAATTACTTCTACAAAATTCGTTGTACTTGATCATAACGTACTAGCATAAAAATTCTGCATAGAATAGCACTCTGGCTTTAGCAGTTGTATTAGTTTTCTATTCTTGCCATAACAAATTCATTTTATGTAAGGGAATCAGAGAAATCTGTCATTTTGTGTCAGGCTTATTTCACTTAGCATATTTTCAAGGTTCGTTTATATTGCAGCACGTATTCTTCTAAGAGTTTTATAGTTTACCATTTAAGCCTTTGATCAGTCCTAGCCTCAAGAAACAAGAAACAAGTCCTAGCCTCAAGAAACAATACAATCCTACCTCAAGAAGCAAGAAAAATCTCAAATAAACAACCTAACCTTACACCTAAAGCAATTAGAGAAAGAAGAACAGAAAAAACCCAAAGTTAGCAGAAGGAAAGAAATCATAAAGATCAGGTCATAAATAAATGAAAAAGGAATGAAGGAAACGATAGCAAAGATCAATAAAACTAAAAGCTGGTTCCTTGAGAAGATAAACAAAATTGATAAACCATTACCCAGACTCATCAAGAAAAAAAGAGAGAGGACTCATATCAACAGAATTAGAAATGAAAAAGGAGAAGTAACAACTGGCATTGCAGAAATACAAAGGATCATGGGAGATTACTACAAGCAACTCTATGCCAATAAAATGGACAACCTGGAAGAAATGGACAAATTCTTAGAAAAGCACAACCTCCCGAGACTGAACCAGGAAGAAATAGAAAATATAAACAGACCAATCACAAGCACTGAAATTGAAACTGTGATTAAAAATCTTCCAACAAACAAAAACCCAGGACCAGATGGCTTCACAGGTGAATTCTATCAAACATTTACAGAAGAGCTAACATCTATCCTTCTCAAACTCTTCCAAAATATAGCAGAGGAGGAACACTCCCAAACTCATTCTATGAGGCCACCATCACCCTGATACCAAAACCAGACAAAGATGTCACAAAGAAAGAGAACTACAGGCCAATATCACTGATGAACATAGATGCAAACAGAATCCAACAGCACATTAAAAGGATCATACACCATGATCAAGTGGAGTTTACCCAAGGAATGCAAGGATTCTTCAATATATGAAAATCAATCGGTGTAATACACCATATTAACAAATTGAAGGATAAAAACCATATGATCATCTCAATAGATGAAGAGCTTTCAACAAAATTCAACACCTATTTATGATAAAATACTCTCCAGAAAGTAGGCACAGAGGGAACCTACCTCAACATAATAAAGGCCATATATGACAAACCCACAGCCAACATCATTCTCAGTGGTGAAAAACTGAAACCATTGCCTCTAAGATCAGAAACAAGACAAGGTTGCCACTCTTGCCACTATTATTCAACGTAGTTTTGGACGTTTTAGCCACAGCAATCAGAGAAGAAAAAGAAATAAAAGGAATCCAAATTGGAAAAGAAGAAGTAAAACTGTCACTGTTTGCAGATGACATGATATTATACATAGAAAATCCTAAACATGCTACCAGAAAACTACTAGAGCTAATCAATGAATTTGGTAAAGTAGCAGAATACAAAATTAATGCACAGAAATCTCTTGCATTCCTATACACTAATGATGAAAAATCTGAAAGGGAAATTAAGGAAACACTCCCATTTACCATTGCAACAAAAAGAATAAAATACCTAGATATAAACCTTACCTAAGGAGATAAAAGACCTGTATGCAGAAAACTATAAGACACTGATGACAAAAATTAAAGACGACACAAATAGATGGAGAGATATACCATCTTCTTGGATTGGAAGAATCAACATTGTGAAAATGACTATACTACCCAAGGCAATCTACAGATTCAATGCAACCCCTATCAAACTACCAATAGCATTTTTCACAGAACTAGAATGAAAATTTTCACAATTTATATGGAAATACAAAAGACCCGGAATAGCCAAAGCAATCTTGAGAAAGAAAAATGGAGCTGGAGGAATCAGGCTCTGTGACTTCAGACTATACTAAAAGGCGATAGTAATCAAGACAGTATGGTACTGGCACAAAAACAGAAATATAGATCAATGGAACAGGATAGAAAGCCCAGAGATAAACCCATGCACATATGGTCAACTTATCTTTGATAAAGGAGGCAAGAATATACAATAGAGAAAAGACAGCCTCTTCAATAAGTGGTGCTGGGAAAACTGGACAGCTACATGTAAAAGAATGAAATTAGAATGCTCCCTAACACCATACACAAAAATAAACTCACAATGGGTTTAAGACCTAAATGTAAGGCCAGACACTATAAAACTCTTAGAGGAAAACATGGGCAGAACACTCTATGACATGAATCACAGCAAGATCCCTTTGACCCACCCCCAGAGAAATGGAAATAAAAACAAAAATAAACAAATGGGACCTAATGAAACTTAAAATCTTTTGTACAGCAAAGGAAACCAAAAACAAGATGAAAAAACCCTCAGAGTGGGAGAAAATATTTGCAATCGAAGCAACTGACAAAGGATTAATCTCCAAAATATACAAGCAGCTCATGCAGCTCAATATCCAAAAAACAAAAAACCCAATCCAAAAATGGGCAGAAGACCTAAACAGATATTTCTCCAAAGAGAATATACAGATTGCCAACAAACACATGAAAGGATGCTCAACATCACTAATCATTAGAGAAATGGAAATCAAAACTACAATGAGGTATCACCTCACACCTGTCAGCATGTCCATCATCAAAAAATCTACAAACAATAAATGCTGGAGAGGGTGTGGAGAAAAGGGAACCCTCTTGCACTGTTGGTGGGAATGTAAATTGATACAGCCACTATGGAGGACAGTATGGAGGTTCCTTAAAAAACTAAAAAGAGAACTACCATACGACCCAGCCATCCCACTACTGGGCATATACCCTGAGAAAACCATAATTCAAGAAGAGTCATGTACCACAGTGTTCACTGCAGCACTATTTACACTAGCCAGGACGTGGAAGCAACCTAAGTTCCATCGACAGCTGAATGGATAAAGAAGATGTGGCACATATATACAATGGAATATTACTCAGCCATTGAAAGAAACGAAATTGAGTTATTTGTAGTGAGGTGGATGGACCTAGAGAGTGAAGTAAGTCAGAAGGAGAAAAATAAATACTGTATGCTGACACATATATATGGAATTTAAAAAAATGGTTCTGAAGAACCTAGGGGCAGGACAGGAATAAAGATGCAGACGTAGAGAATGGACTTGAGGATATGGGGAGGGGAAGGGTAAGCTGGGACAAAGTGAGAGAGTGTCATGGACTTATATATACTACCAAATGTAAAACAGATAGCTGGTGGGAAGCAGCCACATAGCTCAGCACCAAGATCAGCTGGGTGCTTTGTGACCACCTACAGGGGTGGGATAGGGAGGGTGGGAGGGAGATGCAAGCGGGAGGAGATATGGGGATATATGTGTATGTATAGCTCATTCACTTTGTTATAAAGCAAAAACTAACACACCATTGTAAAGCAATTATACTCCAATAAAGATGTTAACAAAATAAAATAAGCAAAAAAAAAATAGGATTTATGTTTGCCATTTTCTTTTCTATATGTCTTACGTCTTTTTTATTTCTCTATTCATTACTGTCTTCTTTTGTGTTAAATAGGTATTTTGTTCTGTAAGATTTTAACTACCTTGTTTTTTTTTATTATATATTTTCAAGTTATTTTCTTGGTGGTTGCCCTGGGGATTACCATTAACATCTTAATTTATAGCAATCTAGTTCAGATTAATACTAAGTTAATTTAAATAGTATATAAAAACTGCTCCAATATAGCTTAATTACTCCTCTTCTTTATACTGGTTTTGTCACAAATTACATCTTCATATATGTTGTGACCACCAACATACATTTATAATTATTGCTTTATGAAGTTGTCCTTTAAATCAGAAGGGGAAAAGGAATTAGAAACACAAAGTGCATTATTACTGTCTTTTATACTTACCTACATAAGTAAGTTACGTTTACCAGTAAAGTTACCTTTACCAATGTTCTTTATTTTTTCATGTTGAATTGAATTACTACCTAGTGTCCTTTCATTTCAGCTTGAAGAATTACCTGTAGTATTTCTCATAAGCCACATCTGCTAGTAACAAACTCTTGTAGCTTATATTTATAGCAGTGAACTCTCAGTTATTTTTTGATCTAGAAATGCTAAGTTTTTTCCTTTTTTCTTATCTTCTTCATGTTTATAGTATCATTTTACTGAATATGAAATGCTTGACTGACAGCTTTTTTCCTTCAGGAATGCATATGTTATGCTGCTGCCTTTTGGATTCCATAGTTTCTGATGAGAAATCAGCTGCTAATTTTATTGATGATCCCTTACACATGTTGGGATTTCTCTTGGTGCTTTCAAGATTTTCTCTTTGTCTTTGAACAATGTGATTATAATGTGTCTAGATGTGAATCTAAGTTTATCCTACTTGGAGTTCATTGAGCTTCTTGGATATGTAGATTAATTCTTTTCATCAAATTTGGACAGTTTTCTGCCTTTATTTCTTCAAATATCCTTTCCATCCCTTTCTCTTTCTTTGTTTTCTCTGGGATTCCCATTATGTGTATGTTTCTATGCTTAGTGATGTTCTGTGTGTCTCTGGTCATTTTTCTTTTTGCTCTTCAGACTAGACAATCTCACTTGATCTATATTCAAGTTTGCTGAGGCTTTGTTCTGCCTGCTAAATCTGGTGTTGAGTCCCACTTGTGAATTTCTCATTTCAGTTATTGTCCTTTTCAACCCTAGAGTTTCTATTTCTTTTCCTCTTTTTAATTTCTACCTTTTAATTAATATTCTGTATCTGGTGAGACATCGTTCTCATACTTTTCTTTAGTTCTTTAGACATGGTTTCCCTTAGTTTGTTGAATATATTTAAAATGCCTGACTTAAAGTCTTTGCCTAGTAAGTCCAACATCTGAGTTTCCTCCGGGATAGTTTCTATTGATTACTTTTCTGTTGTGGTTGCCGTACACTGACCATACAGTTTTGTTTCTTTACATGTCTTTTAATTTTTAGTTGAAAATTGGACACTTTAAATACTATAATGTGGCAACTCTAGAAATCAGATTTTTTTCCTCCTTCCAGGGCTTCTTGATGTTACTGCTCGTTGAAGTTGTTGCTCTCTGTTTAGTGACACTTGAACTAATTTGGTAAAGTCTATATTATTTGTCATGTGTGGCTACTGAAATCTCTGCTCAGTTGGCTCTGTGGTCAGCTAATGACAGAGATTTTCTTAAATGTCTAGAACACTAAGTTTTCCTTTGCCAAGGGGCTGTGTGTGTGTGTTTGGGCACATCTTCAAAACTGAGTCAGGCAGTTGACAATTCTGCCTTAGTCTTTACTTCCTGCTGTGCAGACCCTCAAGGTCAGCCAAAGATGAGTGGTTAGGGCCTTCACAGGTTGTTCCTAAGCATGTGCATGGTCCTATGCCTATACACGGACTTCTAGACTTCCAGGAACATGTTGAGGTTTTTCAAACTCCTATTGACATTTCATTCCCCTCTTAAGCTTTTTGGTTAGTCTTACAGTTTACACCAACTGTAACCCACTTCCTCAGGCAGTTAGGAAGTTAAACAATTACTTGTAACTATTTTCAACAATCTTCCCCAGGGAAAAGCATTTTTGCACTGGGTAAGCTCTGATTCAGGTCAAATAAAGAGAGCCTTGCAAATGTGGTCTTCCAGGGAACCACCAGAAATGTCAAGGAATGACTATACTCTGGGAAAAGGGCTTTGAACAAGCTCTGCCCACTCCAATGGCTGCCAAGCTGTCAGTTTTCACTGTGATTACAGGCTGTTGATTTTCAAGGCTGTCACAGAGCTGGAGAAAGGAGGATGGGACTATGGCAAATTAAAACACCACAAGCCAATTGTTCCTATCGAGATTCAACTGTTTTTCTTGAAAAATGGTCCCCGGATTGTTGCAAGCCTTTTCTTAATTTTCAGAGTTCTAAAAAAGTTGAGTCTGACCATTTTTGCCAGTTTTCTCTTTGCTTTTATGGAGGAGAGAATTTTCAACGGCCCTTACTCCATAATTTTTGCTGATATTACAGGGTTTTATATTTTAATATTTATTTTTTTAAATTCTGGAATTTTGATTGGTTCTCTTTCAAATCTACTTGTTTTTGTTTCAGTACTGCCTATTTTGTTTAATAATTTATTTTTTGTTACATTATTACTTCCTTAGTTCCTTTCAGGATCATAAACATACTGTACTTGAAATTTATCTTCAGATTACTCTACATTTTAAATCTGGAATGAATTCCTCTTTTGAGTGTTGATTTTGGTGTCCTCTTTCTTAGCTGGATTACTGATAATCATGTGTTTTGTAATTGTAGCTAGGAGGTCCAAGTGAGTTTATGTCTCTTCCTCTCAATCCCTTTTGCTTTTACCTTTCACCTTTCTCTGGTGCTCACTCATACTTATTTTTCTCTGTAACCTCCATATGGCCTTGAAGTCCCAGAACCAGATCTTATGTTGTCTACTCAGTGTAAGAGGTTATAACAGATACATCCATTAATTAGGGTTGGCCCAGGCCCCACTTGCCTCTTTGATCCTATCTTCTTTCTTCATCTTTCTTTTCTGGCTTGGCATTATCTCCTCAGTCCCCAACTTGTCATAGTGGGACTGGCTCTGGTCTCTCTTGGATATAAATTCCTGGTTGCCTCTGACTTCTTCTGGACTTCATGCCCAGAAGACTAGTGCCTTTGGCTCTGCTGACTGCATTGTGCTTCTGTTTAGTTTTTGTCTGCAAATATTTATCTTGTTTTTGAGTATACTATGTTTTGTGCATCTATTATTTTTAATATTTTATCTGTTATTTCTACGTTTGGGATGTTGACAAAAATGAAGAGGGATAAAACATGATCTTATGGTGACCTATTGACTGGAAGTTCTCCAAAAGGGTTTTTCATGTTTGTCCCGTATAACAGTAATTTAATTTTCTGCAGGTTGTTTCCCTGAAAAGGATTTTAATTTTAGCACTGTTCTTTTTATTTTCATGAAATCTGATCTTATTTTATCATCTTTTTTATCTTAAGATGTTCTCCCCTAATAGACTGCTGTTCCTCTTTTATAGAAGCTATTTCTTCATCTTCTCCTTTTCCTCCTCCTCATGCTTGTTTCTTTTCAAAAATTTTTAGGTGAAAGGAGTTTGCTTCTGACTCTTACAGTAAATTATCTCCATAGATCTGATCTTTATCCCAATCATTCAGATAGTATTCTTTACTCCTGTTGTGTAATAATCTTTTCAATGGCCTCATGTTGCTTTGATTTTCTGTTCCTTCAACCTTAAACAAGAAGAAATCTTTCAGATTTGGTGTTTGTCAGCAGTTTGGTTATTTGGATGACCCTTGGCTCCAATGTTGCCGCACCCCCACCCCGAAGCTGAATATGCAAAACTCCTAGACCAGTTTTTAATGTTAAGCAGGTTTTCATCTCACTTGGCAATGCTGAGCAGAGAGGATTTTCTCTTTCCATTCCCTGATTCTTTTATACTTTTAAGATATTTAACACAATTAAAACTATTTTAAAAAAATCCTTTACACGTTGCTTCCCGTATTCTTTTCCTTGCTTTGATCTGTAAACTTTACTTTTTGTACTTTGCCTCCCAAAATAAAAAGTATCACCTCCATTCTTCCCTTATTTTCACTGATAATTTTCTAGAAGTTGAAGTCTCAAATGACACATTAGGGAAAGTAGACAGGAGTACAGGATATCAGACGACTTACAAAGTGGCATTCATTTAATGAAGGGATGACTGCTGAGTGTTTTGATTGGTGTAGTTTTTATGTTTCTCAATCATGGGGCAGACAGATGGAGAAGATTATGTTATTCCCCCATTTACCTTTTTGATGGCAGGTGTCATTGGTTTCTAGCTGCATAGCACTGTGAAGTCCTCAGTTTTGTTTTTCATTGTAGCACCACTGGGGGAGCTACAGCTTTGAGGTTATTATTCCCACATGCCAGAATAATCACTATCTTTGCTAACATTTGGGAGGTATTATAAATTTTAGTCCTTTTTTTGGTATCTTCACGGATAATCTTAGAGAAATGTTGAGACAAGCCAGATCAGAAATTTTAAATGGAAGTCATATAGACAAATCCAAATTCCCAAGAGCAAATTCTGGTTTCTTGGTGGTGGTGCTGGAGTTTTGTTTTGTTACAAATTTTAAAGATCCTTTATTACCAATGCACACTCAAACATCAACTCTCCTTAAGTGTAGGACTCCCAAAGAAGTTTTATGTGGGAAAACTTTTAGAATTTAACTTTTTGAGAAGAATTTTGAAAGAGTAAATGTAGAAATCTAGAAAGAGAGTTTGAAATTTTTGGATAAATTTTAGAAGTATGAGCTCCACCAATGGTGGTGTTTAAACTCTTTCACAACTGGTAGACGTGAAAATCAGGAAGAGAAATCAGAATGGACACTGGGTAGAATGCTGGGCCAGGGACATGGGGCCCCTGATATGCCAGGTATTTATTTATTCTTTTGTTGCTGGATTATGGTGGATTTGAAGAAGTCATGAGGGAGGGCCCAGAGAGGCAGATGAGGGAAGTAGATAGGGTTCCACTTTTGGGGACTCAGAGCAGGGGCTATTTATCAGAATAGAAGTATGTCAATATATTAACATCTGGCATGCTGATAGTGGTACAATAAGCTGAACATCAACACTGGATTTTAAGCAGTGTGCGGACAGGAACTATGCTCCCTTGCTGCTGTGCTATCCTCAGGATATCCTTCCTTAGTAACTGTCTCATGATAAGGACACAATATGTGTGGAATCAATGAATAAATGGGTTACAAATAAATACACACATAAAAATATGTTTCACCCAAATAAGAGTGCATAGTGACAACAGGAGACAGTTTTCTATCAATAAAACAGGATTATGATACTTGCCCTTTGTTTTATTTCATAGAGAGAACTCTGAAGAGTTGCTTAGGAAAAACAATTCATTTTACTATCCATAGGAGAAAAAGCCTGGTGAATAAATCCTGGGTGGTGGTGTTGACACCATGCCTGGCACCCGTGGAAGCCAGTGTAGTCAAGACAGCAATGATGATATAATGGTAACGTTGCAGTTGCTAATTTACTTTTCAGCCAGAGTTAATAAGCAGAGCAATAGTCTGAAAATTACCATGCATTTTCTTCTGGAAAATATTTTCAATATTTCAATTTGATGGCAGGTGTCATTGGTTTCTAGCTGCATAACACTGTGAAGTCCTCAGTTTTTTCATTGTAGCACCACTGGGGGAGCTACAGCTTTGAGGTTATTATTCCCACATGCCAGAATAATCACTATCTTTGCTAACATTTGGGAGGTATTATAAATTTTAGTCCTGCTACAGAATTGAACTGCTACAGAACTGAACGTGAGTCTGCATTCTGAGCACAGCTTTTAGCACAGACAGGTACATGCACATTTGCTGCTGTGTGGTTATGGGGGAGATAAGGCACCAGGCTTCAGAAAACCTACTTAGACCACAAGAAAGTCACTTCATTGTGTTCAAACTGTTATCCTTTCTCTAAATTAGGGATAATGATACTTATCTGCCAACCTCATAGGTCTCTTCAATGAACTAGAGAGTGAACCGAAGGCAGGCAAACATTCCTTTTAGGTGGTGCCTAGTTTATATCCAGTCCTCTATTACTGCTTACTCTCCACCCCCACTGCTCCCATGCAAACAACACAATTAATATGCAACTTTGGGAAGCTCCCCAAGGCCCAAGCGAACACACCACCAAAGGAAATTCTTTGAACGGTTGCTCGCTGGCCTTGGAGAATCAGCTTGTGTGTGCCCCTTCTCAGCGTTCCCCATTCGCTACAGTCTTCCCAGCCCATATGGGCAATCATAGCACTTCATTGTCCAGTACCATCATTACAATATTGTTATCATCTGAGCTGGAGTCTGACACTTTCTCTAAGACCTTTCAAATAACCCCTTTACTAGGCTTCAGTACCAAACCATTCAGGGCAAATCTCTGCTTTGTGCTTGTCAGCCTTAATAGACTGGATGTCACTTGAGCCTGTAAAAAGTGCCTGCTCCTCAGCTGTCAGTCAGTCCTGGTGGTGTCAGCTGAGAGCGTCGCTGGAGCTGGCTGGATTAGAGGGTAGTTACCACAGCTGTCAGATTACTGACAGCCTGACACCCACACTCCCAACTTCCTTTTACTGTATTTGGTTTCTATTGAGCTCTCTGGACCTTTCTTAAGGTGGATCCCTCTGTTGGAAACAGATCATAATTTGGCTAGCATCTTCAGAAGTTGGGCTCTTTTCTCCCCTGTTGTGATTTGTAGAAAGCACCTTACTTTGAGCAGCTTTCATATCTCAGTAAATATTTTAAACTCCATTTTAGCAAAAAGAGTCACCTCTCTACACTTTCCAAGTTTACGGAAACTGTGTGTGTGTGTGTTTCAATTTCAGCATACTAATTATTCAAGGATATGTAACTCTCACCTGAAATGTTTCCTCTTACCTCCAGTATTTTTATCATCCTCTTTGATGATATCTTTACTCTTGCCCTTTGTGTTAGATAGGAAGCTCATTTTGAGTGTGTGTGTGTGGTGGTGGTGGGGTGTATACAGAACTGTTGACTTATGTACGAATGCTTGTGGATATATATTCATACCTAATGAAAGGCAGCCAGCTAACAGCCAAGGCAGGAAGAACAAATTGTCAACTCTCCAAACCACGCCTTCATTAATATTCACCTTCAACACAGCCAATTAGTGAATGAAGTTTGTCTCTCTCTCCTTCCCCTTCTCCCTCTATTTCTCATTCACTCATTTAATTTCTCCCTCCCCCTTTTTTTTCCTTCTTTACTCCATTCCTCATTTGTTAAGGGTTTACTGTCTTGCAGTCCCTAAGATGGACACCAGGCAAACAGAAACAAATGTGCCTACACCCTTGTCACAAGCTCACAGCTGCCTGCTCACATTCCTCAGGTATGTTTGCGTTTCACAGGCTTTTATTTCCAACCAGGGAGCTGAGCTTAATTAAAACTTTCATTTACTTAGGCAATAATCAAGGCTGATTTGCTTTTATTAAACCAGGCTTTGGGACCAGAAATGCAAGTTTTGCACAATCTTAAATTTGCTTACTATTCCAACCTGCTACAGAATTGAACTTGAGTCTGCATTCTGAGCACAGCTTTTAGCACAGACAGGTACATGCACATTTGCTGCTGTGTGGTTATGGGGGAGATAAGGCACCAGGCTTCAGAAAACCTACTTAGACCACAAGAAAGTCACTTCATTGTGTTCAAACTGTTATCCTTTCTCTAAATTAGGGATAATGATACTTATCTGCCAACCTCATAGGTTCAACCTATCGTCCTAATGTGACCATACACATACACACACACACACACACGAAAGTACTTTCCAAACTGCAGGTACCACAAGTACAAATTATAATAAGGATTATTCTATATGGTTATATACAGGATTGAAATCTGCACTAGCTTATTTATGCTATTTTGCTTATTTCCTTGGCCACACATATTTTTCTTTTTCCTTTTTTTTTTTTTTTTTTTTGCATATAATCACAGGGCTGGAAAAAAATGCTCCCCAGTAAAAATAACAGATTACGTATTGATTAAACTTACAAACTCACACTCAAATCAGGAGACTTTAGTGTCCTCCCTGGTCCTAACTATACTTTTAAAAGTGTTGTGGCTTTTTAAGAGCATTGTTGTTTTTCAGTGAGCCTCGCAAAACGGTTCGAATTAAAATGAGTCAGTATCTACCTCAATTGCTAGGAAATTTTGTATTCCTTGTAATTCAGAAACTTGACAAACTAAAGTTCAAACCAGAAACTGAAAAATGTAGTAAACATATTAGAAAAGGCAGAGGGTGGGAGAGAAGGTACAAGAACTTTATGTTTTCAGTGCCAAAGCCAAGGACGTATTTTTTCCAGTACTTCCTCACCATTCCAAAAAAAAGTTTTTTAATAAAAAGACCCTTATATTTCACCCAATTAAATGTTGGAAAACAGGCTTTCAATTATTTACAAGCAACCAGAAGTTTTAAATTCAACCAACTCTCCCACATTCTCACTTTGCTCTAACACACATTCTTTATTCCATGTGCCGTTGAGATTGTCTACTCAGTGCCACGATAACCATGGGTTCAATTATTCAACTAATTTAGTGAAAAAATCACATCTAACAAATAATAAGTGGGTTGTGAAAATGTTTCATTTGCAAACCAAGTGTTCTGGCCACATTTTTGCTGAACTTCCTGGGCATGGATTCTAGTCTACATCAGCAAGTTGAATGCTTTTTAAAACCCAATACTTTCCTGAGCCCCACTCATGAATGAAGGCTTGCAATTTGTAAGGTGACTGTCATAGGTGAGGGATTCATCTGTGGTCCCAGGGCTGAGAAATAGAACCCCCAGCATAGCTTGGTACCATAATTAGCTGACGTAACAGATTGGCCACCTTTTGGTAAAAACCTCCATCTTATATTTAACCATAAAGTAGTAAGGGTGTTCTTCATACCTCCTTTTCATGCTCTACTACAGCCTAAATTCCGAAGTGTAAACCTCTCAAGGCCATAGCTGTGACAGTGTAGGCACTGTAAGCCTAGCATTTTTACTACAGACTTTGATGTAGGCAGGTATTCCTGAGTTCATGTCCTGACTCTATCGTTCACTACCTGTGTCACCTTGAACCTCAGTCTCCTCATCTGTAAGAGAGAGAAAACTGTATTTATACGACTTAAAATGGATTAAATAGGATACTTTATGTAAATTTGGCCTAGAACCTAGCACAAAGTGAGGGCCTAATGAATGGTGGTGGTTATCATCGTCATCCTCATTATCATTACTGATATTTGCCGTCTCATCCTGACATAGGCTCTGAGTTCCCTAACACTTTGTGTAAAGTTGAAGAAACCTTTAAGACGTTAGTCTTCTTTCTAGCTATCCTTATGCAATACATTCCTATTCATTCTTTCATTCATCCTTGCATTTATTGATTGATTCATTCATTTAATAAATATTTAAGGTTTGCTCTGTGCCAGGTACTAAGCCAGATGAAGAGTTACAAAGATGAACATTACTTGCCCTCCAGGGATTCCTGGTCAAGTGGAGTAAACAGATATGTTAACATTCATAGGGATATAATTAGAGCTATTATAGAAATCTGAAAATGTGACGCTGGGAGCACTTAGGAAGTAGCATTTTCTTCTGCTTAGAAATGTCAGAAAAGGCTTCCTAGAAAAGGAGAACTCTGCGGTGAGTCTGAGAATTACTCGGGTGGGCAGACTAGGGAAGGGCATTTTACATACACGTGAAGACTTATAACCAGACCTGTGACCAGAGCAGGGGGCAGGGGGGCAGTGGGGAAACTGCGGCCTGTGGTTCTGTGGGGGAGACCAACAGGCAGGTCCAGAAAGGGGGGCTTGGGTCCACCCAAGAGAGCCTGACCAAGCTTCCCTCAAAATTTGGGGATCCATTGAAGGTTCTGAGCAAGGGTATGACAGGATCAGATTTGCCTTCTAGAAAGATTGCCCTGAATGCAGGTGAAGGGTGCATTTGTACCAAAAATTATCCCAGGAGGGAGATAACAAAGACCAGGGAAAATGGAGTGGAGGGGATGACTCTAGATTTGAAGGAGGAGGACACAACCAGGCTTCCTGAGATCTCGCCAGGCTTGGGAAGCTAAGGGAAGCAGGGGTCCACAGTGGTTTCAAGGCTCTGACTCAGGTTACCCAAGTGAAGAGTGGAGTCTCCACTGAGATGGCAAATACAAAGGAGGACCTGGTTTAGAGGGAGAACCTAGGGTGGGAAGGGGTTGGGTACAGAATAGATGAGTTTAGAGTTTGGAGCAAGTTAAATATGAGATGCCCACAGGACATCCAGTGAATATGTTTGATAAACATGTGAAGCCTAGGTCTGAGCTCTGAAAGGAAATGTGGGCATCTTTAGAGTGGACTTGGTGGTTGAAGCCATAGGTGTAGATGAGGTGTGAACCCTAGGACATGGCAGCTGCAGAGGGCACAAGCTAAAGACTAGGGGTGGAACCCCTTGAGACTCAAGTGTTAGGGACAATACAAGGAAGAAGGGTCTCGACAGAGCCCAAGAAGAAGCTGGGGAAGCAGAGAGAGTGCTGGAGAAGCCAGGTGGAGGTGGGGGATGGGTATTTAAAGATGATGGCTGGGGTGTGGCAACCTTCATTTCTGAGAGACGTTTGGGAAGCTGAGCGTCTGTCAGAGTGAAGGTTACCAGCAACCCCGGTGAGAGGAAATTCCATTACTTCTGAGGGACACCCAGATGCTAGGTAGAGGGGTCAGAGAACAGAGGAGGGTGTTATAAGCTTATGGGGGGTGGAGTGAGAAGGACCAGCTGAGAGTGAGAGGTGGAGGATTATGAGGTTACAGATTCCTGCTTTAGGGTTAAAGTCACACCTCTTGTATAGTGCTTTAGTTTTCTTACCACATCCTGATTGTGGCTTGTAAATCTTTAAATCTGTTCCTTTAACTCTCTTAGATACTCAGTTCAAAAATATGGAATGAATCAAAAGAATCAGCATTTGTCATCTTTGAGAATCCCAGGTGGCTCAAAAAAGTCCTGAGTAGCTTTCAGTTACACATTTTTGTTCTGAAACCTCTCCTTTCAAACTGATTGCATCACTGCCTCCTGGAAAACCCGACAGGTATGATACTCCCCTTGCCTAACCCTGCTTTCTTCCTCGCAGCAGGCAGGAGTGATGAGCTGTATGGAAACGGCAGCTGAGGCACCCAGAGACCAAGTGTCTTTGAACAGCATCCAGCGCCTCCTTCCCCAAACTGCACCAGCACCTGCCTGGGCTGAGTAGCAAGACAGAGACATCCGTGATATCTGATGACAATCATCTCTGATTAGACTGTCACTACATAACACAGGCAAGCCGGGGCCACAGCTAATTAGCTATGTGAGGCCAGCACTCTGTTTACTGGAATTGTACTAACAAGTTGCAGCTTTTCCAAAACAGAAGAGCCATCGCACAAATGCCAGCCAGGAACCCTTCACTCCAACAGTTTAGGGACAGAGCTGCTACTTCCTTTCTATATTAAAACCATGAAACATTAATGTCTCTGAGCTGAGAGCCACTTTTAGTCCATGTTCCCACCTTCTGTAAGCTGTCACTTCAAGAGGTAGTAGTAGAATACGTTGCTTTATAGAATCCAATATTATTCTAAATGCGGTTGTGCTTTTAAATGAACGTCTCTTACTTTCTTTTTTTTTTTTCTTTTTAGCAGTTCTTGGGCTATGTCGGAGAATAGGCTAAGTCTGAGAAATGTAGCTAAGATTGGCCTTCTCATTTGAGCTAAAAGGACAGAAGGAACAGACAAAAACTAGAAGCTTGTGGAATTAAGGACACAGCTCTATCTCATCCCATTGGTGTCTGATAGATTTGATCTATTCATAAACATAACGTATTTAAGGTAGATTTCTAATTTTTGCCATAGAACCGGTATAGCTGGAATTATTTTCAAAATATTTTTCTAAGCTTTTTTCCAACATAAGGGAAAATTTCCATATAAGTTCTCATTCACACATAAGAAGAGTTTCTCTCATAATATTAAGAAATTATATGCTATTTTTGTAGCTTTCATTTCCTTTAGAAACAAATGTATCTAACTTATGACAAGTGAATTGGGAACATTTGAGGGGGAGGAATGCTGATACATCTCTGATCAGTTGTTATTATTTAAACATGACTTCAAAATACTTTACCTTGTATAAAATTGGAAAACTCGAGAAAATTGGACTATTTACAAAGTAAATGAAAATTAGCAATATCATTCTTTGGATCACTTCTGCCAGAAGCTCAAACCCCTACAAGTGGACCAATTTTTTTATATGACAAATCTACCACTTACTCTTCACAGTCCCCAATTTTAGAGCAAAGTAAGACCAATGTTTTGCTGAATTCCTACTCTCCTTCTCTTAGTCAAAACAGTTTGTTCAGGGACTTTCATAAAACAGAATTGCAGAATAGTTCTAAAAACCTGCACGTTGTTATATAAGTGAATGTCTTTTCACAGGCTCTAACACTTGAAATTGGTAAATATTTTTATTCATTTTCCAATGAAAACTATGGATTATATCCTGAAAATATGTATGAAGTTCCTAGCACCATAGTATAAAATGCAATCTATTGGGAATAAAACATTTTTAATAAGGTCTATTTACTAATGGATGTGGTATTTAATTTTGGTGCTGTTTAAAATCAATTCATTTACATTTATCAAAAGCACAATTCAGAATGTGTTTAAGTAAATCTCCATATTTAGAAATTCAAAAATTGTCTTAGACATGTTCATCCATTTTGTTTATGTCCATAATTTAAAACAAGCAACTTTTTCTCTTAATGAAAGTATCTCAGATTTTTTTTTTTTTAATTTAAACAAAATTCCCTCTCCAGGTGGAAAGTTGATTACCAATCTCTGGTCTGGAGGTAAATTTTACAGCTGTTTTAAACCCATGAAAGTGGGTCTTATATTAGAAGTGCTGACACCACCTTATCCACAATGTATCGACATGGACCATACCGCTGTAATAAGCAGTTATTATGTATGTGTAAAAATAATGAGAGGCCGTGTCTGAAGAGAGTTAATGTAAAATGCTAAGCAATTATAGTTGGTTACACAGTATAGGTTAATATTCCTTCATATAGCTGCACTTTTTTCTTCTTTTGTCCTCCAGAACTCCTAATGAAAAATTTGAGACCTGACTGTAATGATAAGCAGCCATTCACACGTCCTTTGTGTCAAGGCTGTTGCATTAATGCTTCCCTTCATATAACATTTTGCATAGCCTAAAGCATCTATTAAAATCCTTTGTAAAATTCATGAAACAAAAGTGGTGGGTTGAGTCTACGGGGAGAGAAAGTAAGCTGCTTATTAGCAAAAAGTCAAAAACACAGGGCCAATTACAGATCCGAACAAGCAGGGCTAAGGACCAGCGCAGGGAGTAATTCTTTCTTCAGCCCAATGGGCTCAAGCGAGGGGCAGGTTGGGTGAAAATATAGCAACAGTCAGAGCAGTAATTAAACGGAGATGTTTGCAGTTAGAAACAGCTCTATAACAATGGAAAGAAATGCTCAACCGACACCACTGTCTGCCCTCACAAAGATGCTAAATTGGAAGGATTTAGGGTTGCTCCCTAAAGAAGAAACAGGGGGTAGTGAAGAGGAGCAGGGGCTCAGGAGATATGTAAAGAATCTGTTTGGTATTTCAAATGTTATAAATTAGATTTTTTTAAAAAGAGAGAGAGAAAGAGCCTTCCTACCAACCCAGCAACATAAAACTGAATAAACCACAATAAGATTGCCCTTTTTCTGTTATAAACTTGATATTAAGCCTGTCATGTTCAATGACAGCCTACTAGGCCTCATGCTTTACCCTTTGGAATTTGAAAGATTGGCAGGTGCCATGATTTCCTTAATATAAAAGACCTTGCAGGTAATGTTCACCATGCACATTTATACTTCCCTAACACCACTTTCCGCATTTCGGAATCATCAGGTGCGCTTTCCACGCAGCTGGTGGCGTGGGGGCTGCCCAGAAGCGTACCTGGCCCAAGGACAACGTGTGCTGCCAAAGGAGCTGGTGGTCGAGGCTGTACTTTTATGATTTGCCTTAGTAGTCTAAACATGCCCCATCTACAATTATGAGCTGCTTTGTAGAACGCGGCTCTCAGAGCATTGTTACGTTTCTTTGCAATGTTGAATGCAACCAGAATGGCTCCCATCTGAGTTGAGACTAGAAACAGGGTCACATTTAAACAATAACCCCCTCTCTGTAACTGCCCACCCCAGCCAGAGCCTTCCAATAACACCAAGTGGGAAAAAAAAATCAACACTTAGGGAAGAACAAACCCCTATTGAAGGCTAAGAGTTCCATTTCAACTGGCATCACTAATGGCACCTGTTTGTTACCACCCAATGTCACTTTAAATTAAACAAATGAGTCTTTTCAGAGGAATCAGTGGCTAGAATGAGAATCTGACATTTTTTTCCAACCCAAAGAGGGAGAATGAGTAGTTCTAGGTACTATTTAACAGTTTCATGTAAGAAATTCAGTAAATCTGTCCCCATGTATTTTAAACTTTCTATTGTAGAAAAAAAAATTTGAATATACAAAAGGAGACAGAGTAATAAGCCCCATGTTCTTATCACCCTGCTTCGACAAATATCATCTCATGCTCATGGCCAGTCTGGTTTCATCTATACTTCCTCTCACTTCCCATCTCACACTGTTTGGAAGAAAACCCTAGGTTTCATTTATCACATCTGTATACATTTCAGGAGGTATCTCTAAAAGATAATTATTCTTTGGCATCTTTTTACAGGTCAAGGAAATATATTGAACCACAGACCCTTTAGGATTTTTGTGGGCATTTTCCCCCCATGAGCAGCATTTCTCAAAATAATACCATTCTACTATATGTTGAAAGTACAAAGGAAAATTCAAGAGCATTGCTAGTCTCTGGTTTGTTTCAGAAGAGGGTTTTTCTCACTTATTTCAAGGATTTAGGTAGCTGAACTTTTCTTCTGTGAGCCATTGTCATCTTATTTGTAAATGTTCACTTTTGGCATTCAAATATAATCACATATTTCAGGGTATCTATCTTTGTAGAAATTGGTACCACAAAAAGTTTGACTCAAAAGTATGTGTTGATCGCTTACTAGATGCCAAGATCTGCATTAGGTACAAGAAGAAAAAAAATGGCCAGGCAAGGAACGCAAGATACACAATATTGACTCATCCCTCTCTCACTGACCTCCAAACGTTGTTGGACATCTTACAGGGATTATACTCTTCAATTGCCTTTTATATTGGTAAGTGTTGCTAAATAAGGAAGCTTTTTGGTAAGAATGACAAAAATTTGTCCTTTCCAATCCTTATATCACTGTTGTTTCCTTAATTGCCCCAAAAGATAAATCTGCTACTCAGATGTAAACTCCTCTCTACTCATTGTAGAGAGGAGTATAGAAGCCTGGAAAAGAGAAATACTCACTTATGAATAGACTGTAAATAAACAAAAGTGAATTATCGTATTTCTTAAAACTTCTACATAGATTCCTTTTTTCAATTAAAGAAAAACATTTTTTCACCTTTAGCTTTTACATTTATATTCTCAATAATTAGCCAAAACAAAACACAATTTTAAAATAACATTTTCTCTCTGATTTCCTTAGAAAACCAGAGGGGGTAGACTTGGTTATTTGACTTGGCAAGGTGATGTAATTTTTAAAGGGCTGGAAGATATTCATCTTTTAAAAACGTTTTGTTGTAATGTACAAAAGAACATGTGTAACATAAATTTGAATTATAAATCATAATATTAAAATAACCACCCAATTCAAAAGCTTACAACCACCAATGCTTTTGACACTCCTATGTGCCCCTATCCCACACCTCCTGAGGTAACTTCTATCTTGAACCTGGTATTTATACCATGTCATAGGTTTTTAAAAGTATAATTTTGCTCTGTAATTATATATCGTACAATTATTCAGCTTTGTTTATTTGGGGGCTTTATAAAATGTTATCATATCATATGCAGTCTTTTGAAACTTTCTTTTCTCACTCAACATTTTATCTCAAAGATTCATTCATAATGTATGTGTCTGAATATCATTCCTATTCCCCTACTGAATAATACTCCATTGTGTGACTATAACACAATTTGCTATTATTTACTATTATTACAGATAATGCTGCTATGAACACTCTTGTGTTTGTCTCCTGGTGTACATATGCAAGAATTTCTCCAGTGCTGATTTTTTTTTTTCCTTCTAAACATCCCAAGAATGGTAGTAGGGGAATGTACTGTTTCTGCTAATAAAGCCCTATTAAGTTCCACTAATTAAATTAATTTCAAGTTTAAAAAATATACATATATTCAGTTCTTAAATTATAGTTTTATGTAGATAGGACAATGGGATGATGATTCAACAGCAGGAAGATTTTGCATGGACTGAATCATGAAGCCCTTGAACCAAGAAAGATACGTCAGGAGTTTCTGAACTGCAGGACCCAAAAACCTGCTCAAGGCAGCCATGCTAGTAGTGGCTTAGTTCCATTTGCTAAAAGTGGTTGAGTTAAAAGGAAGACAGCACGAAAAGAAACAGTCATTTCAAGCCAGATGAACGTGGAACTTCATTTAGGTTACTTTTTTTTTTTTCCAAAAAAACATCATAAACAAAAGGAAAAAAACCCACATAGCTTCTATCTCTGGAATATTAAATGAAAAAGCATGTTTGGCAAAATACCTCAGAACTTTCTAAACTACTATCTCCCTATAGTTTCACTAACATGTTAACCTACTTAGAGCAATTAGTGCTTCATTAGTAAGGCTAACTAACTGTTGCCGGGCCCTGTAATGATTTGCCAGGCTTTCCAGATACAAGTGCATAATCAATGTTTTCCAATTACTTCTATAGTGCAACCACTATTTCAAATAAACTAGATAATAATACAAACCCATTACTGGAGCTGCAGTAGCAGAGGCATTTAATTGCAAGGCAGTTCTTCTCAGCTTTTAAAATTTTTCACACTAATGAAGTGTCATACAAAAAAGTTGTATTGATTTTTCCACCACATGGCTTCAACCACAAATATGTAATTATCCCTTTTATATCTAGCTGGGGGATTAAAATAATCTATAGTATATAGCCTTTACTTATTCCTGATGGGTTTGGTAGTACTTTTACCCTTTTCAAAATATTCAGCCCTTTGATGAATGAACTTTAGGCAAAATGTTGCTTTATCTGTTTCAAATCTTTGCTTTTTAAAGTCAGTTTGTGTGCAGGCATTAAAGTCTGAAATCTCAAGCTTCCCAAACCACCTAAAGAACACCTTTTGATATAACTGAATTTGCTGAGAGCATCACAGATATTTTTCGCTACTGAAGAAATCAACAAGAGTGTACAGTACTATACACTAGCAGTACCCATATTTGTATTTCACTATATTACATTTTTATTCATAGCTAACATTTTATTAACCATGTTGTATTTTTACACAAATAAAGTGGCCCTGGCATTAACTGGAGCCAGTTCTTTCCCAGGTGTTTAGAAAAAAAAAAAAAAAAGGAGTAACAATCCATTGATGTTAAATTTATTTTCTCATTACAGTTTGGCCAATAAACCAGGAAAAAAGTATTTCCTTTACAAAAAGAGAAAGTCATTATAAGTATAAAATGAATTTTGCAGAGATTGAGAATTAATACTGGGAGCACAGGGCTTTTTAAAAATTAGCCTGTCTTTCTTGATCTTTTTACACATAAATCGGTCCCTTTCAACATTTTTGCTGAGAATTCTTGTGATTACACTTTAACATTATTTCAATTATGGTCAGTGTAAAAATAGATTCAAAAGGGTAAAAAACACAGCTTAAATGTCTACAAGACCTTGTTCTTAATATTCATGTGTCAAAAACTGTATCTCCCTATAGTTTCAGTAACATGTTAACCTACTTACCACCCTGAGTTTTCCCAGATGCAAGGATTTTCGAGATTTCCTGCCTTTCTGGGTTTTGTGGTTTAAGGAAACATTCACGGTCAAATTAATACACCATATTTCAGAGTCTGAAAATTCTGTCAAGGTGACTGTGGATATTTTTAAAATGTTGTAAGTCAACACTGGAAAATCTTGAAGCAAAAATTTAGTGGCACAGAGATATAACCTTAATTTTTTGTGTGACATTTTAAACCTAGGTATTTCATGTTAACTTTAAAATTTTTCCAAGCAGAGCATTTATGGACAAAGAACTGTCCAAAAAGGATTGCTTCATAACAAGAAGAGCGGGCTAAAAATAAAAATACCCAAACTTACTAAGTGTATGTAGATTTCCATATCTATTATAGCATCCTTAACTTAAAAAAACACCTTTTTATCAAAAATACCTTTTTATCTGTCAATTTTATATATTATGCTATACTACCAAATTGTGAGAGAAGCAAAATGTCAACAAATACATCTTTAAAATAAATGAAACTAATGAATTTAAAGGCTAGCTACGTACAATATTTGGATCTAACATCCATTTAAAATATTCTTCGTGGCAGAGATTTTGCAGGTAAAGGGTAAGAGGTAAATGAAAAAAACTGATAAAGTGGGGCAGCTTGGCTATTAAGGAGAGCTGCAGTTTATTTTTAAATTAATTCACACACAAAATGTTTTAATATTGATTTCTAAAAAAAAAAAAAAATGCCCTTGAGATTTATTTCACACGATTCTTCCTATATGTAGAATTAGTTTTCCTGGCCTTCTGTGGTTTGCTTTTCTTATATTTTAAAATACTGATCTATTTGTCTTTAGGGATTCAGAGAAGCAGTGGTTGTGCCCATGCTAAAACTGGCTGGGAGGTGAAATACGCCTTCTAATGTAATGGACAATATTCCATCCAACTCTTATCTCCACATGCTATATACAGTATATGAGCAGCCTTATGTGGTGGTAAAGTATAAGAAATATGACTGTATTAAAAACAGATTATCATCAAGAATTGTGAGAAAGATAAAAAGTGAAATTTCTGTCAAGGGGCAAGAGAGAGATGGGCTCCTCACTGTGGATTTCAACTCTCAAGTCCACATGTAGCTGGTAGTAGTGTGTGTTTTCAAGATACTAAACGCCATTCCCTTGACCGTTGACATGAAGCGATCAGAGTCATATTTATTGATGAAACTCTCAGCCCCCATCCAGTCGCACTGAGTGTGCATCATACAGCTGTCAGCAGAACCGGGGCACCACAACGCTGAGCACTGGTGACATTTCCCTCTCATAATTTATGAAAACAAAAGAACTCAAAGTTTGTAGGACACCAGAGTAATTTTAAAATAGTCTCCATGAAGGCTATATTGTGGTCCGTTAAATAAGCACTTTTCTGGCTTATGGTTTTTAGGAGAATCAATTGCAAACCAAATTAGAACCATAAACACGGCAGTTATTTCAAGAATTTTAATCCTGAGGTAAGGGTTATAAGTTTGACAAGCTATTTGGGGATGTAGTTAATTACTATAATACTAGAGCATAATTCTCTTCATGATGTGTGATGGTCTCACCTATATAAGATTTCACAGGTGTTTTATAAGTTTAAGACCCTAAAAAGCCACTTAATTATTTTACATCTTCAAGATAATGTTTTGCTTCTTTGACATTGTTTGGTAGCTAGAAGATGCAGTATTATTTAAAACTAAAAACATTAAGCAAAGAGCAAAAGAATTTGAGTCTCTAGCAGCAACTGTTAGATTTGATGGAACTAGTGATTCAGTAATGACCTTGAACTGTAATTTAAGAGGGAGATTCCTCAATAAGAAGGAAGAATTACTCCTGCATGAAGAGTAGCAAATTGCACAACATTGTGGGATTTTGTGTGTGTGTGTGTGTGTGTGTGTGTGTGTAGGAAAAGCAGGATGTGTGACATAATGCGAATACATGCATCTTGGATGTGACCTTTGTACTCAAGTTGTTAAAAGTATGAACTTAACCTAGAAAAGACCTAACAGGAACGCTAATCGATTGCTTGGGGTTTTTGGGGGGGAGGGGGAGTTGTTTGTTTTTGTTTTGTTTTGTGGTGGGGAGATGGAGGAGGAGGGGAATGAAGACTGGAGAGAAAGCATCATTGAAAGTGAGACAGAGGTATAATTTTCATATCTCCATTCAATTCTGCTTATGATACCCATGGACTTACCTATAAAATAGATTGTGGATTATAACTATACAATGACAAAATCACATCAAATGGGAATATACTATCTATAAATACAAAAAACCATTTCATTACTAAAATTAATTTCATCTTAGTATCTTCTTACACCATCTATTCCAAACAGGGAGTGATTTACATTTCCATTTTACTACCAGGAAGCTAAGGTAGAAATGCAGCAAACATTTCTAAAATGAACTATTCAAACACAGCAGAATTCCTAAAAATGACTTTGAAGTAATTAAGGATATGTGTACAGTTGACCTTTGAACAACCTAGGTTTGAACTGAGAGAGTCACTTGTATGCAGATTTTTTTCAATAAATACGGACCACAGTATTACGGGATCCACAGATGCCGAGCCTCAGAGAGGAGGGGAGACTGTAAAGTTGTTCATGATTTTTCCCGGGGTGAAGGGTGGTGGTGCAGGCACCGCTAACTCCCACGTTGTTCAAGAATCAACTGTACTGATATACTGAAGGCTAGGATACCTTACCCAGGAAAGGCCTGAAGCCCTGTGCAAGCAGAAAGGCAGGGAGAAAAGGTTGTCTTACATTACATACATGTAAACTGGCACTAGGATCTCAACTTGATAGACACAGGTCTTCCTACTCTGACAGGTAGCCCTGGAAACACTGGGATGACTCCTCCTAGGGTGCAAGTTCAGAAAGAATGACCAGAACCACCTCTACTCCTCCTCCTGTTGGCATCCCTGATAGAAAGGCAGGCAGTCCTTATGCCCCACACTCCGAGCCCTAGGCCACATTTTTTATACCCCCCCAACTCCCCACCTGGATGAAGGTACAGTGATGGAGAAGTGCCTTTGGACCTGAGAGTGAGCAACGCTAGTCCTCGCACCTGAGACACAACCCCTACAGGGCCACCAGTCCCTATATGACTCCTCGCAAACTGCAACTGTTGAAAGTCGGTGTCTAGGGGGGGATAACCTCTTGTATATAAAACTGAGAGTAGGATTAATTTAAAGCAGGGACATTTGTGACCAGAAGGCTGTGGACCTCTGGAACTGGTCTCTTTTTCATCTCAACCAGGGTTTATATCAGCTTCCTTATCTGTAAAATGAGCCTCATAGAGATGATCTGAGGATTGAGACAACGCTTTGTAAAGCACAGACCACGGTGGCTGGTACACAGCCCTTAATAAATAAATAAAAATAAACAGCCCTATTTTATCAAGCTACTACTATTATTATGTTATATATTATTACTATTATTATTTTTATTGTTCAATGCACAAGATATTAATGCTCCTGTGAGTGTACATGTGTATGTGTTTGTCTCTGTGTGTGTGTATGTATGAGCATATATGCATGGACATATGTGTATGTGTGCATATATATGCATATATGTGTATGCACCTATCACATGTTCTCCAAAATCTGTGTGCCTATTATCCAAAGAAGGGTAAGAAGGAGAGAAATGGGTTTAAAAACTGAAGAGGGAGAGAGAAGGAAGGAGGAAGAGAGAGCAGAGAGGAAGGAAGGTAAGAAAGAAAAAGAAAAAAAGAGAAAAAATGTAAAAAGTCTTGGCACCTGACCCTCCTCCATGAAGCAGGCATCCTTTCAACCTTTCCCCTTCACCCCCTCCAACTGTGGCACCAGCACAATAGGTTGGTGATGTCCCATCCAATTTATGCTGTCAGTTCATTTTTCAGATCTACTCCCCCCTTACATGTATCTCCCAGAGAAGAAGCCAGAGGAGCAATGTTGCAGGGGGGTTGAGATGAAGCCTGTCAGATAGCATCAGAGCTGAAAATTACAGCTGATTAAAGGAATAAAAAACCTCCAGGATCATTTGGTATTCTCAAAATTGACAAGTTAAGGTGCTACCCCTTTAAATATCTGCTGGTCTCTCAGCTCTGAGATGGAGCTTTTTCTGGAACCGTGTTTATAACCCTGAGAAACAGAAAGGAGTGAACTCACAACCTTTTATGAAGCTTTAAAAGCTTTGTTTTCCCTCTCCAGTGTTTTTTAATCTTAGAAACAAAAACACCGGGAAACTTGCGTTTGAGCATAAACAGCACATTTTCCTAACAGAAGTAAAGCTCCAAAAGCCTCAGAAGCTGGTGGACCCTGAATACTGCATCTGCAGTTTATTTTCCAGGGGGTTAAAAAAGCTGCAAAGCCCCCGTTTCTCTTTCTAAAGGAGCAAAGGAAACGATCTCCTTCCTAGTGGAAATAAAAATGTGAGTTCAGTACTTACCGACGGTTACACTAATATAATGCTCTCTAAAAAGACGGTGATAACCATATTCACAGCCATTAAACTTCAGGGATACAGTGGAAGCTCACAGCATCGTCGGCCTTACAGAGACCAGTGTTGCACCGCCTCAAATCTTCCTACTACTTACTGTGTTTTCTGTTTGCTGCTCTTTATGGGAGCGCACGTTTTATCTTTTTATGGATGTTAAAACATTTATAACTGTACAAGGTCAATGTAGAGGGGCTTGCATCAAAACTGAAACTGCACAAGTAGCCACAAGGGATGGATTAAGCCTAGAAGTTCGAGCGAACATCGCAAACGTCTAGATGCCATTTCAGGATGCATGCGTCAAAATGGCAGCCTGGAAGCGATGAGCCAACAAACAGGAACGGTGTCCTAAGAGCAACTTGTGTGCAAGGCCAGGGTGGTGGGAGGAGTTCCCATGGCCTGGCCTGGTGCCCTAGGGGGGCCTCCATTCCTCTTTCTAGTCGGTTCTACTCCCGAAACCCCCACCCCACCCCATTTCCTCACAACTTACTCGATGCTCACCCTTCTCTTTCTCTCCACACATGGTATTTGTCTCCTCATCTGGGTCCAGCCAGGACCCAGACTAGCTATTTATCTCAAAGACACGTGGACCTTTACTTAAAGACGTCTACTCTGAGTCTCCAATAGCCTGGTACATGTTTGGTAGTTAAAAGATTTATCATTAAAAGATGAGGTCCTTCTTTGCATTTTTTTTCTTCAAATATCGGAGAGAATCAACTTATAAACCAACTGAGAAAGGTTATCTCTGGTTAGCCTTCAACCAACATTCCAGGTTGTAGGGTCTCAGTTTTTGCAAGTTGAGTCAGAGAAAATCAACCAACCCAGTGAGTTAACTAACAGGGTTGTTTGGAACTATGAGAATATAGTAAGCTGATTAGGAGAAAGGAAAGCAGCCCTACTTAATACTCCAGATTTCAGTAGACAAGGCATGTGAAGAAGGCTTTTGGGAAAAGCAGGAGTTTCGCTTCCTGAATTCTACCACTTACAAGTCAAGACAATTCACTTTACCTCTCAGATCATTAGTTTTCTTCTCTATAAGATGAGAATAAGCCTACTTGCCCTGTCTTCCCAACTGTACAACAGTATGCAAATGTTAGATTTTGTTCTACTTATCCAAAGGTAAGAAAAATAAGCTTCTAGAAAGTCTACTGGTCCAACAAGCAAAGAGCAGAATTCTAATATCCGCTTTCTCACTGATTGAGTTAACCTTTCTGTCTCCATTTCTTTACCTGTAAAATGGCATAATATGCCAGCCCTATTGCTTTACAGAAGACAGAATAAAGTATTGATGAAAATGCTTTGAAAAATGCCAAATGCCATACAAATGTACAGTATTATTATTTCTATTATGCAGTAAAAGCGCTTCATAAAAATTTTCTCCTGGTGTCTGAATTTGATATCTTTAGGCACTGTTTTCTTTAAAACCTGATATTTCAACCAAATAAATACACGAACGTTTAACAATCTTCTGGTGATGCATTTGGAGTCTCAAAATATCAAGTTATCCATTCACAGATTTCTCTTTTCAAAGTGGCATATCTTCTGGCTGTCTTCCTTCTATGATTAGTCACAGACTTCAAGGCAATGTCTAGACCATGCCAACTGTTCATTGAAAAACAAGAAGTACAGGTTTTTGCCTATGTCACTGGAGACAATGAGCTTGACTGATTATGGTTACTAAAGTAGTCTATTCAGTGCATGAACTGGTCCAAAGATCAGACGTTTTATTGAAAATAGAAATGTGTGGCCCCTGAGAGGTACCTGAGATTGCAGAGACGCTCACACCCTCAAGAGGAGGCAGTCTAGCTGGACAGAGGGACACACATACACAAAGGAGAAATTAAACACCTCTGTCACGTGTACAAGACTAGACTTCTGCTGGAATTTTTCTTTTCTTTTTTTTTTTTTTTACTCCCAACCACTTTCAGAAGGATAAATTTGTTTCAGCACCCATGATAATTATTGGCAGTATTCCTAAATCCTCAAACCTTTACCTGTTGCACTGGAAGATACATATGGGATTGAGGATAATAATTTATGCCCAGCTTTTTTCCTCTTTTGACTTTAGTTTTGATATCACATCATGATTCAAAGCTTGGTACACCATAAATTTTCTCCAAATGTGTAGTAATTCCTAGGTGCAGTCCAAAGTTATGATTCATTTATACTGGAGTGACAGCATAATACCTAGGTGTCAGAATCCATTAAAACTGTTCAATGTCTTCTGTTTATTTTTAGAACCAATTGAGACTTAACTGATGGTGAAAAATATACAGTCAAGTGTGTTTACTTCACCTTTACCAAGAATCCGTTATAGTCCCAATTAATTTGTTATTCCTGTCACAACAGGTACTGGATACTTCAAAACTGTCATTACTGTTTCTGCCTCTTTTTTCCTGAGGGCCTGTGTTTATTTTTAACCCATTCAGAGGTATCTGCCTATTATGAGCTAAGTAAGGATTTCTGTGTGTGTGTGTTGTCTGTGTGTGTGTGTGTGTGTGTATGTGTGAGAGAGAGACAGAGACAGAGAGAAAGAGAGAAGTATATTCTCAGAACAACATAACCTGATACAGATTCTGCACCAGAAATCCTTTTCTTACTGCCCAAACAAGATGTTCTCCT
Organism: Monodon monoceros; assembly: GCF_005190385.1. Classification (NCBI taxonomy): domain Eukaryota; kingdom Metazoa; phylum Chordata; class Mammalia; order Artiodactyla; family Monodontidae; genus Monodon; species Monodon monoceros. The sequence goes on along the minus strand of NW_021703772.1, from coordinate 57,334,930 downwards.
CTACACTAACTTTAAAGATTTCTCATAGAGGACACAGAGAACCAGTCCTGGTATATTAGACCAGATAGACAACAATGAAATTTGAAATGTTCTAAATATGACAGTCATTGAGGTATTTTTTCTGCATAACTATTGCCATTTATGATTTATTCCTGAACATTTTATATATGTAGTTTCTCATGGGAAAGTCTACAGTGTACAGAGAGGAGTGGCTGTGAGCTCTTTCAGGCAAAAGCCAAGTCCTGTTCATTACTCTTTGAAGGAACGAATTAATGTAAGGAATATTTGTAAGGAATTATTTTTTTGTAATCTGAAAATATAAAGCATACAAAAGGGGTTTCACAAAAAGCATGAGAATTATCAGAAATAGTATGCACAAGATAATTTTCATCGCAAAAATTCCCATTTGTACTCAAGCTAAAAATGACAAAACAATTATAAGTAATTTAGACATAGGTGTGTGAGACAACCACCCATCCCTTCCCTGTTACTGCTCCAGGAAATTGATGGAGTACTGACATTACCAAAATTCGATGATCAGAATTTTCTATGATCACTCCTTGGCATGGAGCACACCCGAGGATGTTGTGAGGCTTTTGAGTGGGCATTCAAGAATCAGATTGCCTTGGGTTAAGCCTCAGTTCGACTCTTGGCTTTGATCTGAACTCACTTAGCAATGTGTCCTTGAATAGGCTACTTAATCTAAGTCTCAGATTTCTTCAAAAATGGAAATGATAATACTTCTGAACTCCTAGGAGTTCAGTGAGAATATATCATATCGGAAGCACTAAGCACAATTCCAGGCACATGATAAGATTATCATATGTTTTGGTTGTTAATGTAAGAGGACTTACTGGGGGAAGTACAAGGTCTAGGTAACCTAATCATGGGTGTCAGAGCTCATTAGCTGTTTAGAGCCCTCAGGGAGTTTGGCATAACCAAGAGGATTTGTTCTACAAGGATGAGGGAAAGTGCTAGCAGTGCTTCCATATCTTCATTTCTTGGTACACTTGATATTTATAATTATCATTGTGTTGTTTGCATGTATCAATGTACAACACATTACACTGTATTAATTATTTATAAATATGTCTGGCTTCCTCACTTAAAACTCTTTGAGAAAACAGGTCTGAGTGCTTGATAATAAGTGTAGGTTTTAAAAAATATTGGTTAAATATCTGAATGAAGTAGAACTGACCTAATGGTATTACAAACAAATGTGAGATTGTACTTTTGAATTGAGCTTTTGGTTCACTGTAAAGAAAGAGAGTATAAGTAACAAATATTTCCAATACAGCTCTTCTAATCATGGGTGTCAGAGCTCATTAGCTGTTTAGGGTCCTCAAGGAATCTGACATAACCAAGAGGACATATTCTACAAGGATCAGGGGAAGTATTAGCAGTGTTTATGCCTCTTCATTTCTTCATATACATGATATTTCAAAGAGATTACTGACAGCTATGTGAACTTGGGCAGGTTGCTTAACTTCTCTGAGCATCCCTTTCCTTTCCTGTAAAATAGGGATAATTAGAGTATCTTTCCCATAGGATTGTGAGGACTATTTAACATGTATAAAGTTCTTTTAAAAATGCTGGCACATAGTAAGCGCTATAGACTGAATTGCGCCACCCCCAAAAACTCATGTTGAAGCCCTAATCCCCAGTGTGACTATATTTGGAGATAGGGTCTATAAGGAAGTAATTAAAGTTAAAGGAGGTCATAAGGGTGGGGCCCTGATCTGATGGGATTAGCGTCCTTACAAGAAGAGACATCAGTGAATTGATTCTCTCTCTTTCTGCCTTATGAGGACACAGCAAGAAGGCAGCATCTATAAGCCAGGAAGAAAGCTCTCACCAGAAACCAAATGGGCAGGCACCTTGATCTAAGACTTCCCATCCTCCAGAACTATGAACAACACATTTTTGTTGATTAAGCTACCCAATCTGTGGCATTTTGTTATAACAGCTTGAGCAGACTAAGACAGTAAGCACTCAGCAAATGTTATTGTTATTATTATTTTTGTTAATTGATATCACATTTCCCACCAAAAGGTTCTCAAGCTCTTCTAATGGTCTCTGGGGTGTTTTTCCTTTACTTGGCAAACTACCAAAGCAAAAAAGAAGTCCATCTGACCTTTTTATTGTTATGGTTTCAAACCAAAATTCAACCTTGGACTTTTAACAGTAGAAATGACCAGTGCTACACCTATTTCTTCAGGTTTCCAGCTTGAGACCTTCTGGCGGGTGATAAAGGTTTTGGGTTTCCTGTGCAGAGCAGAATGCCCTAGCTGACAGCAGAATATCCTTTCAATTTTGAATAAAATGAGTGGAAGATATCTGAGAAATTCTGCTCTCTTTCTGCTTGAGTGAATACCTGTCATGCTTCTTACATCTACTGAAGCAATTAACACACACAAAGCTATATTTGCTCAGCCAGTGCTCCCCAACGGGGGTGTTAGCTTATACCAGTGAATAGCAAAGACCTCTGAATTTTTCAGCAAGCTAGTTTCTCCCTGAGCTCCTATCCAGACAGCCATGGAGCAACTCCTGCATACATGCTCACTACTCTCCACCTGCCTCTCTTCTCCTCCTTTACCTTTACTTTCCCCACAGTCAGGACAGCCTGGTGTTCACCTGTAGACCCAACCAGATCTTAGCTCTTTCCTATCAGCTCAGATCCTATCCTTTCCACAAAGGCTTTGAGTAGCCCAGGGCTCCCAACCCTGGCTGCACACCTGAGGGAGCTTTTTTAAAAATGCCAAAGCCTAGGACCAACCCTGTAACAATGATATCAGAATCTGAGGATGGAACATGGGCAGTGATGATTCGAATAAGCTGATCAGGTTTGAGACCCTGAAGCAGCCCTAGTTCCAAAGCTCAGTTTCACTCTGAACGTGCATTTCAGTTCTTCACTGTAACTTCACCCTGTCTCCCAGTTTGAGTAACTGGTTCTTGGTCTTGTACTTCTGTGCCTGATTCATCAGCTTGATAACCAGGTTTTCTCCCAAGTTCTCCTGGAATGAAGCCCTGCTTTATTCTTACCATCCAGCCCTCTGTCCCTCTCCAGGACTAGAGGCAAGTCCCTGAACCCTATTCTTAATGAGAAGATCACATCCAGCTGCAGAACCTCTCTGACACTGGCTCAAGGCCTTCCTGCTGGCATAGCTCCAGCTGCCTGCTCTGAGATTTCCTGCCACCTTCTCCGCCTGACTTAACAGAGTCCCACTGTCTGGTTGGACCCTCCTGGGTCACCTCCCCACATGTCATCTGGACACCATGCTATGTCTGGGGCAGATGGAGTTCTTTTCCATCAGTTGTGGGTTTTCAGATCACTAATCTGATTACATTCAAAAGATTGTCTTTTGCTCTGAGATCATGCCTTTCTCACTTTTTGGTGTTATAATGCCCTTTCTTTTGAGAAATGACGGTGATAGTAGATGGCAACTGCATCTTGGCAACATTTTTTAAAAAGTGGAGAACCTTATCTCAAGTTATCTCCACCTCCAAATGGCAGTTTCTAGATCTCAGGACCCTTCTCCCCATGTGGCCCATCCCACCAACAGCTCTGCCCCTCTTCTGGCACACAAGCTGCACTCCCTTCTCAAGTCATCCCTCCCTGATGACTGCAACCCCTCCTTTACATTGTCTTGGATCAAGTTCTCATTCCAGCAAGCAACCCAAGAGCAAAAATATTATTAGTGGTACTATGTAGGGTCAGAGGTTTTACACATAAGGGGCACTTGAGATCATCTAGCTCAGTGGTTCCCAAGTCTGGGGATTTTATGGTCTAATAAGTTAAAAAAAACAAGAAAAACAGACCAACAATTTTGGGGCTGTTATAAAGTTGCCATTTTTTGTATTTTGCCAAGATGCAGTTGCTATCTACCATCCCCATCATTTCTTAAAAGCAAGGACATTGTAACATCAAAAAGTCAGGACAGATGTAATTGCAGATTAAAGGTAATCCTTTGAATGTGATCAGCTTAGTGTGATGAAAAACTGCCTTGAGTGTTCTTATTTTTCTTAGTTTAATATACACCAATAAAAACTTGGTCATGGACTAGCATAAGTTCTTAGGTGGGTGTTTAAGAACACTAATTTAGTTCAAATCCTACATTTAACTGGTGAGGAAGCTGAGTCACAGGGGGTTACCTTATTTCCCCCAGGTCACCTAGCAGATCAGCAGAATCTGGGCTAAAACTCAGGTGTCCTGACTCCCTAGGCCAGGCCGGGTGACTGCCTGTGCATTCTGATGCCTCTTGGCTAATTGACCCTTATCTCCCTTTTTAATCCCCTTTTTAACCCCCTTTTTTTCCTTATAGAAAGGCCCCCACTCTCTGCATCAGTAAAAGTCTGACACTCCTTGTTCCTGGCAGCTTCAGTTAAAATGACGAACAGAAGTAAGATGGGGAATAATAACAACAGTTTTCTCTCATCAGCTGACCACTAAGTGCCAGGCATGGTGCTAGGCATTTTACAAATGCTACTTTTTAATCCTTTAATAAGCCTAAAAGGTTAAGTAACAGTTTCTCGATTTTTCAGGTGAGAAAAATGAAGCACAGAGGTCACTTGCCCCAAACTGTGTGGTAGTAAATTCAGAACCCTGATTTAAAACCAGGTCTTCTTTATTCCAAAGCTCCTTCTTCTGTGCAATCCTTCCTCTCTTGGAAGCAAAAGCGGGGGCCTGAATCAATGACTCAGTTCTAGATTCTCAGCTTCTTGCTATCTTTTAAAAGATACAGAATCACTGGCATACTACTAGATCTTTAGCTTTTTGGCTTTCTTTTCTTTTTGTTAATATAGAGCACCTAATACCTACACCCATAATTCCTGCCCCATGGTCCCAAGTGCACCCTGGAGATCCAACAGGGTGCAGTTTATCATGTAAACTCAGCCCTCACAGAGCACTCGATAAATTAAAGATGTGGCTGAGACCAAATCTGTGTTTGAACTTAATGATCTTGGTGATCTCTGAAGGTTCCCATGGATAGTCCCAGAATTGCTCTAATCTGCATTTGTGTACATTGATTAGTACTTGTTATCCAGCCTAGTCCAGTCAACACAGCCTAATCACCGCAAAATGAATGTTGGTACATGCTTTAATTCCCAGGTTATCTTATTATCCAGAGATATTTGTCCTTACTATTGTTATTCTGGGGAGTTGTTGTCAGAAAACAGGGAATAATTTGACGATCCTGGGAAGAAAGATTGAAAACTGGGCCGGCATTAGAAACACTGAAATTTCTTCGTTCAGATTTGTACAGAAATTACTCAGCTGAATAAAAAAAGAGGCATAAAAAGAGGCCCATTTGGAATCCCAATTCCAGAGTAAACCAAAGATATATTACTACGTTCTTAGACTACCAGATACAGGCACATAATCTCTAGAAGGGAAAGAACTGGGTCTTATTTATCTTTGTCTCTTAAACACACCTAGTGTTTGGCACCTAGTAAGTGCTCAATAAATGTTTGTAAAATTAAACGGGTTATTTCTGAGAAAAAGGAAATAGCAGAGGGAGGCAATTGAGAAATACTGCACGGAATCCAGTCAGAACGCATATATTAGACACTCACAAAGTTCATAACCAAAGGATTATGGCTGGGGAAACCAATCTGATATCACCTCAGGTATTAGTTTCCTGTGGCTGCTGAAACAGATTATCACAATTTGGGTGGCTTAGAGCAACAGAAATGTATCCTCTTGCCATTTTGGAGGTTAGAGGTTTGAAATCAAGGTGTCAGCAGGGCTGTAATCCCTCCAGAGGCTGTAGGGAGATTCATTCCTTGCCTTTTCCAGCCTCTGCTGGCTGTTGGCATTCCTTGCTTATGGGCCTCACTCCAATCTCTGCCTCTGTCTCCACATGGCCTTCTCCTCCATGTCTTCTCTGTCCACCTGGTAATCCAGAATGATCTCATCTTGAGAGCATTAGCTTAACTATATCTGCACAGATCCCTTTTCCAGATAAGAGTACATTCACACTTTCCAGGATGTGGACATATATTTTTGGGAGCCATCATTCAAACCGCTACACTTCATATGATGCCAAACTCAGGTTTAAGCATTGTCTTGGCTGTGTGTTACTGAGGTGTAGAGAAAAAATACTGCAACTAGAGAGAAGTGAAACAAAGAGGTACATATCGGGGGCATAATATTTCAAAAACTGTTTATTATTCCTTCCTCCCTTTAGTTGTACTCTCCCCCACTGTGTCACTATTATAGACTCAGGGAAACACAGGGAATGACAGCTGGGAAGGAGGAGAAGTTCTATGCCTGGAAGAGGGAACAAATTTTCTTCATCTTGCAGGCCTTGAGGGCTTACTGGGAAAGAGGAGGCTAGAGATAAGAGAAGGAGATATGTACCTTTTGTATCCCTCCGTTCTGGGCCCAAGTCTTGGAAGGAAGTGTGTTAGAGAGGTCCAGGAAAGCCAAAAGCAGAGAGGTGTTTTCTCCACTTCTTATGTGAGGCTTGGGAAGATGACCTCACAGGGTGCCTCCACAACAACTGGGGGCTGCTATCTGGCCAAGCAAAGAAAGCACCTGAGTTGGCACTCCTGAGCTGCCAGTGCGTGGAAGAGCCCCACACCATCTCTTCTGTGCCACAGGAGGGCCTGTGCCAATACAAGGATCCTACATGAAGGATCCCCACGGTGGAAGCTGAGGAGCCCTGAAGGCACGATCTATAGGGCAGGTTGCCTGGGCTGGGAATAAATGGGAAGAGCAACCAGGCTTCAGGGCATGCATAGAATCTATAAGATCAAGCTGGAGCCAATTCACCAGACAGAGATGGAGCCTAGTGAACAGACCACAAGTTTACAGCCTCTGCAGAGCTCAGCACTGGATGCCATCAGGGCACCCAGAGACTTGGAGGACATGGAATGACTTCTCAGGAACTAGAGGGCAGTACAATGACCTGAGCCTGTCATCCAAAGACACCTCTTCCACACCACCAGGAGGCTGTGTAAACCCTTCCTTCCAGACACCCACAAAACTGTACCTGAGGGGCACAGGAAGAATGGTAGAAAATCAGAAAGTCTGCAATACCTAAATAGTCTATTGAAATTGTTGCTTGGAACTGAATTTAACAATTTGGACTGAGGTGTTCCCCACATCCACTCTGCCCTGGCAACACAGTAGGTTTGGAGTGTATAAAAAAGACTTGATCAGACATGAAAAAGCTAAATTTTCTTTGCACATTTGTAAGGACTGTTTGCCATGTAAACAGGTACAATCATAAAGGTGAATTGAAATCTACCTCAAATATTTGAAAAAATGATTTCACCACATTCAGACCAAACATTAGTAGTTTAACATCATTAGTACAGACTAATCCTCAGTACTAGAGAGATGGAAAAATATAACCTTGTGGAGTTGGAAGAGCATCAGTTCTTCTATTCCAAGGTGTGTCCCCAAACCACCCTCTACTTCATTTCATTTTCTCTCTCATTCTGTTCATTCCATACATACTTACAACAGACCTTCTTTGCATGAGGCACTGTGCTAGGTCCTGGGATAAATAATGAATAAACCGGGGGCTCTGCCCAGAACATGTAACTATTATTCACAGACCTTTTCTAAATGCACAGTCCAGGGTCTTGGTAAGCTAATAACACCTCTGAAAAGCCCAACATCACTCCCCTAGTCATTAGATAATTGCCATGTAATCAAGTATTTAATGAAGCCCTCTGATTCTGTGTAGATTCTGTCTGAACCCAACAGTTACATTTTTGATTACTTTCTTGACAATATTTCGTGGTCTATTTATTTACAGAGAAACCTGCCTTCATTTATAACAATATTTAGGTCACTCCAAGCATTTTTATTTTTCCTTTGATTACTAAAAAAAGGATTGGACTGAACAGGAAACAGCCAGATAAATAATGCACTGAAACCTCCTGCAGGACAACGGTTTTAGAATTCTTTGGGCTTCGTAGTGTCATATTCTAAACAATGGGGGTGAACACTATGTTCAATTATTATTTAGATACTAATTTCTCCTTCATCTTAGTGGGTGTTAACTGCCAAATCCATGCTTCACATTCTGAATAATTACTCCCTCAATGATGAACATATCATAATGGTCCATTTTAACAAAATTAAAATAATTTCCCATTTATTTTTTTCCACACTGCCTAGACGTCATGCTAAAACAAAGGGTGAACAGGAAGAGGAAGGACAAAGTGAAGTGATGGAACGTGTGTGTAACAGCTGCCTTCTCTGAGCAGGGAGGGAAAACTTAATTTACTATCATTTAAAATACTGAACAGTTCCTAAGCTTCTCCCCTGCCCTTTCTATGTTTAATCCAAAAAAATACCACTTTCAAAGCTTCCTTCTATCATAATGCCAATCCTTCTACACCTCCAGCCCAGAAGACTCACAAACAAGCGGCACAGATTTTTGTGCGAGTGCAGTTATGGTCTATCATTATTAAATGTCTCCTGGTGGGCGGGAGAGGCGCTTCATCACAAACAGCCATTCATCAGCACTCACCCAGCCACTCACATCTGACCTCAGCAGCAATAATGCCACATCAAGTAGGCCAACTACCCAGTTTAGCAGCCGAGCAGAGAGCACAAGCTGGCTCCAAGATTAAGTACGCTGCCGCAGGCTTCCATTCCCAGGAGCTCCTCGGGCTGATGTTGTATTGATTGAGAAACTTTACCAGTAAGTATCACAAACAACAATAGCCAGGTCAAGACCGGCGATGCCTGAATAGGAATTCCCCACAGAGCACACTCTGAGCCAGGTGCCGCTCTCATGATCTGAGCACAGGTTGAATAAGGTTTCTGAGGTAGGAAAGAGTGAGAACCTGCAGTTGGACATGACATTTAAGCAAGTCCACGTGGGAACAGAATGAGAGACAATGATGTAATTATCTATTCCCCAGCTTCCAACTGCAGCAAAAGCCTGTCATCTCTCAGCGTTTCTATATTCTCCAAGCCTTCTACTTCTTGCTTTTAATGCCTGTTGGGGGTGTATGATGCCTAAATCCAATATGCAAACACAGGCAGCATTCAGGGTAAACAAAAAATGAAATACTGCCATGTAACAATAGCCAAGCCATTTTAATCTGAGAATTAAAAAGGGAGATTTCTCGCTTATAAGTCTCCCATACCCTAAGAAATGCATTTAATTTTACCTCTTACCAGGTGAGCACTAAATAAGAGAAATGAGCATATATATATAGTTCATGCATATTTTTATATGTGTACAAACCATATTTTTTGACAAGGTAGAGCTTGTGAAAATGGCCCTTGTGGTTGGGAGAAGCTCTTGCACCACGGTAAGTAAATACACATAATACCAACTGCAGGCAGGTAGCCTCAGACCCCTGGGGGAAACAGTATAATTCCTGGTGCTGATGTGTGCATGTGAAAGCACACACATACACACAGGTGCACTCTCCCACACAGCTGATGTGATCATTCTCACATCAAATCAAATTCTCATATCACATACATGCAGAATGGGATGCTATTCCATTCATAACCAGATTCTAATCTCTGGGAGAAAGATGATGCTATTCTCCTTCCAATGTTTCTGTTGATCCTGATTCGTTTCTGACCTTCCTTCTCACTGTCCCAAAGTTAGGGTCAATCACTACCTGCTCTCAGTTCTTTCTGTCCTTTAAACACACTTCTATTATCATACTAAATGATCATTATGTGTTTGCTAATCTGTCTTCCTTTCTAGACTATTCCCTCCTCAAAAGCAGATTTTTATATTATTAATTTTTGCCTTCACAGGGCTCAGTGAAGTGCCCCGCACATAGTAGGTGCTCAATAAATCTGTTTCAAACTTAACAATTGAATTGGACAGGATAGACAATGAGTTGTCCATCCAACAACTAATCTATCCTGCTGCTTACCAACAGGACCTCAGCTTTTTCAGGGTAGCAGTGTAACTAGCTAAAAAAAAAGATTTTTACCTCTTGTCAGATTGAAAGTTTACAGGTTGAGTCTATCTAGAGAGCTATTTTCCTGACTAGAAGAACAGGCTCAGTGGGCATCCATTTCCTGCCCTTCTTCTTCCAGCATGAGCTGAAAATCTGGGGCTGGGAGTCAGGTAGCCAGTCTCAATGTTAACATCTAGATAAGGGATGCTGGATTATAATTATATTAAGGTTTACCAGATAGCAACACTCTTAACTTAAAAAATGTAAGTGGAGGATAAAAACCAATACCAAAAAGGACTTTGCTTCTGAAGTGATTTTTGACACCCATTTTTAATGTTAAATGACAATTATCAACCAAGCGGCTTGATAATACTATGTGCTATAGTGATTGTTCCCAGTTAGATGACCAGCAACCTTTTCCCCCTGAGTCCTACAACCACCATGTGTGTCTCATGGACAGTGAAGGGGACTTATTTTATAGTCACTGAGCATCATAGATCTCATTTCTGTCAATGACAAGAAGACAAACCTCAAAGGACCCCAAGTCTAGGAGCTAATCTTCCTGTCATTATTCCAATTCAATTCCCAAGTGCTGTGGCAGAGATTGCTAATTGCCCTTCAATATCCAAACTCCCCTCTTTCCTGTTTAATATTAAAACCCCTAAAGTTTTAGCTAGGCACATGGCAGCCCACCTAGAGACTATATTTCCCATACTCCCTTGCAACTAGCTATGGATGGCCATTTGACAGTGCATTGGCCAGTGGAATGTGAGCAGAAGCAATGTAGGTAAATTATGATTCTATTTAAAGGAAGATGATTGTCATTTGCTGTCTCTGTCTCCATTTCTTGAGGGCTGGGTTGTGGGTACAGTGGTGGTGAACTATATCTGATCTTGCAGATTAGAGCAACTCCCTGCAACAGGAATCAACAAATTATGGTCCATGGGCCAAATTCACCACCTGTTTTTATATGGCTTACAAGCTAAGGATCGTTTTTATATATTTAAATGGTTCAAAAATTAAAAGGACAATATTTTGTGACCCATGAAAATTATATGAAATTCAAATTTCAGTGTTCATAAATAAAGTTTTATTGGAACATAACCATCCAATCATTTATGTTTTGACTATGGCTGATTTTATGCGCCAATGGCAGAGTTGAGTAGTTGCAACAGAGACCAATTAGCCCCCAAAACCTAAAATATTTACTCTCTGGCCCTTTATAGAATATTTTGCTGACCCCTGCACTAGAGAATGGTATAGCAACAAGGGGGACGGTACCAGAATCAAACTTCATGAAACGTAGCCACTCACCTCCCAGGTTGCCTACAATCTTGGCGTTAAGTGAGACACAAGTAAACTTCTCCCTTGTCAAACACTGTTATTTGGTCTTTGTTAAAGCAGCTGAACCAGAATCTTGACTAATACAATTTACCCAAGACACTTGTTAAGTATTGTCGAAGACAAACCACACTGGAACAGAAAGAAAAAGGGAAAACTGCTTCTTTCAAGTGAAGCAAATGCCTCATACCATGGATGTTTCCATGAGCGTTTGATGAGTTATTTCCCCAAGACATGCAAAAGGGACCTCTGCACATTCTTGAACAGTGGAGAATATGATGAAATAGTGCTGGTAGAAGATTATTTTAGCACTCTGATGTAAAGAGAGCTGAATTAGAAGACAGCTTGTCAATGAGGCTCTCTTTCAAATTCCCCATACTCCTCCAGGAGGCAGTTGAAGTAACAGGAACTATAACAATAATAATTATTGTTATTATTATATAACTTTCATTGACTGTTTACCCTGTGCCAGGCACCGTTTTAAGATCTTTACATATATTAACTCCTTTAATCTACACATTCCCCATGTGATAGGTACTTTTATTATCATTCTCATTTTACAACTGAAGACACAGAGACTCAGAGAAGGTAACTGACTGAAGGTTACTCTGCTAGTAAGTGGCAGAGCCAGTTTTTGAACCCAGACTCACTCCAGAGTCTGTGAATGTAACCACCTTCCATGTCATTTCTAATCTTGGCACAAAATAATAAGGACTTGATTCAGGGCTTATATATTTTCTAAGGAAGTGGAAAAGAAGGAGAAATGGAAATGCAAAGAACTCTGCTGAGAAAGACTCCCAGACAAAGATGGTGGCATCATTGTGGGCAATGAAAGGCAACAGAGAATCTGGAAATAGTCACACTATAAGGAGTCTTAAAAATCAGTCTAGACATGTGGTTCCATATGTGGCTGAGCATCAGAATAAACCAGGAATTTATTAAAGTATGGATGCCAGGACCCTCCATAAATGACCAAATCAGGCCTATTCAATCAATATCTCTAGAGCTAAAGAGCTTTTTAAAAGCCTTCCAGATAATTTTGTACCTAGCCTGGCAAAAATTTAAGTCTGATACTACTAACTTTTGACAAAGATGTGTAACAACAGTAATGCTTACACACTGCCAGTGGTAGTGTAATTTGGGATAAATACTTTGGGGGAAAAAATACACTTATATACCCTATGACTTAGGAACTGTATTCCAGAGTACGTAACCAAGAGAAACTCTTGCACATATGCACAAGAAAATAAGAACAAACAAGAATTGATAAAAGAGCATTTTTGTGTTAGCAATAAAAATGTAAACAAATGTCTATTACCAGGGGAAAAGATAAATAGTGGTATATTCATACAATGGGCTACTACTATACACAAGTGAAAATTAATAAGCGATAGTTACATACATTCAGCATCAATAAATCTCATAAAATAATGTACGGCAAAAAAAAGATAAAGTCACAGAACAAAAAACCAAGCAAAACCAAATAATATTTTAAGAGTATATTTATCTGTAGTAAAATTATAAAGAAAAGCAAAGAAATAATAAAATTCAAGATAATTTGGAAAGGAGGAGAGGTATGTTATGTGTGAATAGTGTATGGATTTTAAAATTAATTATTTAAAAAAATAATTATAATTAAAATAATTTTTAAATAATAATTATTTTTTCTTAACTGAGTGGTGGATACACATGCATTTGTTTTATTTTTCTATAAACAGGGCATATACATTGTACATATTTATTTGTGTATATGATGGCATTCATAATTTTTTAAATGTAAGAAAACATGGCTCAAGATATATGTATATTTACTTCAATATTTTTCTGAATGTTGATCAGTAGGGAAAGTTTGAATTTGATCAGTAGGGGACTGGTTAAATATGTTAGGATAAATTCATATTATGGTATATCACGTAATTATTGAAAAGAATAAGTCCAATCTCCATACATTGACTTTGGTGGATGTTGATAATACATTCAGAGAAAAAAAAGCAAGTTATACAAAAACGTGTACAATATCATCCATTTTTATAAACAACCACAAAAGAACCACCAGATGAAAACTCTATACATTTGTATATGTTTGTACGAGCATGAAAAACAAGTAGGGAAAGATATGCACTGGTGAAGACGTTGCCAATTGCCTCCCTTTCAGCCATACCCTCCTTCCTCTTTAGAATTATAACTAGTTGTTATCCAGGCATCTTACCACTCAGAATAAAATACTACATTTTCCAGCCTCCTTTGCTATGACTGTGATCATGTAATTCAGTTTCAGCCAGTAAGATGTAGACAAAATTGTGTGCTTAATGAGAGATAACTCAGATGGGAGGGATTCCCCTACCTCTTTTTTATTCCTTCCACCTTCCATCTTTCTTCTGGCCATCAGTATGTCTCTGTTAGCTGGAGCGCCAACAGCCATTTTTGAATCATGAGATGACTTGGAGGATGGCAGCTATGAACTAGGGTAGTGGAACAGAGAGAAGCCTGAGTTCCTGATGACACCCTGCAGCTACTACACCAGCCCTGGACATCCTACCTCTGGACATCTTTTAGGTGAGAGAGAAATAAACTTCTATTTTGTTTAAGTCAGAAGAGGGTGGAGCATTACCAAATTTTTTCTTTATATGTCCATTTTGCTTGACTTCTTAAAACAAGCACAAATTACTTATATAATTTAAATACTCTCTAAATAAGTTTTTAAGAAGAAAGTCTTCTAAGTACATATGATATGATTGAGGACAAGTTTGGAAACCTTCTCTCTCATTTCACAGATGAGAAAACTGAGGCCTACAGTTCATACAGTGAGTCAGAGGTAGGGCCAGAACTGGAACCTAGATCTTTGGGCTTCCAGTACAGTGCTCTTCCTTTCATAGCACAACAGAAAATATTTTAAAATATGAGACTCTAAGAAACTTGAAGTTTGGCAGAAACAAAGAAGAAACTGCCTGGTTTCTGATAGGTTTCAGGTTTGCATGGAATATCCAAGTGCCTAATTAAAAAAAAGATGATTAGACAGAAGGCGAGAGCATGTTTGAATCCAGATGAAATAACAGTTTTGTTCTAGAACCTTTTCTATGTAAGATTTGGCATTGTTTTAAGTAGTAAAACCTGTCTAGTGATTTAGACATGTGGCAAGCTTCAAAACATTAGAAACTTTTTATTTTCTGACTTGTCTTTGGGAAAAAAGAACATCCCATCCAAAGCCTGACATGTGAATCTTCTTTCCTCTTTACTAAAGGAATATTTTAAATTCTTAACTGTGAACTTACAGATGACGTTAGATCATTAAACAGTATGATATAAATTGAACAAAATATAATTTTAAGCACTTAGAAAGGAAATAGTCTTCTTTCCTTACCTAAAATGGAAGCCAATTTAGGGTCATGTTTTTGAAGTATGAATTCCTACACATTTCTGAAGTTTTTTTTTTTTTCTCAATAGATTTTTAGTCTCCAGAAAATGATTTGCATAATGCTCTTGTTCAACTATGGAAACTTAAGTAAGCAAAAAGACTGGACTATTTCAAGGTTAAAATATAAAAATTAAGATGAAAACCATTTGAGTTCACTCAAATTCATTGCCTTTCATCACACATTAGTTTATTCACTTGTGCCTGCTGTGGATGATCCAGGGATCGGGGTTGGCCATTCTACCTGCTCCTTTACTAACGTGGGCCTCTTATTTTCATAAGAGTTTCATTTTTGCTCACTTCAATTACAGAGTTAAGAAAACGTTTTATAGAAACTCTTTGGTGCTTTTTCAAATCATCAGCTCAAAACATGTAAAGGAATGCTAGATTTACTTGCTAAATATTGACTTTTCCTGTTTCTCATACACAAAGTGACAAGAGTTACATAGACATTATGAGTGGTTTTTAATTGTTCCTTCGCTGAAACTGAGCCTCCCCTCTTCTACTATCATGGAGTAAGAGCTCACTCCATTATTTCTACAATTTTAGAAAATGGAACTAGCTAAATTTCATTGTCATTAATGCAAGATCAATATCATCTGTTATACAGAATTCAGAAAAACAAGAAAATATATTGCATTTATAGTTTTTATTTTCTCTAAAATGTAATCGACTTCTTAATAAACTAAGAAGCTCAGGACATAAAGATGTAAGTGAGTGTCTGGTAGCACTTCAACATTTCAGAGAACACGTGTTGCTAATGGCCTTTCTACTCATCTCCCTTCACTCACACACATACGTATGGGACAGAGCATATACTGAACTTGAGTATCAAACACCAGAGCCAATTTATGGAAGGTGATAAGGAAACAGTCTTACCTCTAGAAGCAGTTCATTTTTCAGTGCCAAAGGCAAAGTGTTTAATAGGTATTTTATAGGCCATATATCCAATACACTGCAAGACATCTGTAGTTGCTCAAACTAAAAGTCCTTCACTAGGAATGAACTCCCATTGTGTGTGTGTGTGTGTGTGTGTGCATGTAGGTATGCTCATGCACACATATGTGTATATGCACAAAAGGATGCCCAGCAGAATACTCCTTGGGAATCTTAGAGGAAACAGCTTTGACTGTTGGCTCTGCATCCTTCTCTATAAGACATTCAGATAAACAACATCCTAGGTGTTTTGTGCTGAGTTCTAGGCCCAACATGGGCCACCTGACTGTGACCTCGACCCATTCCCTTGACTACTCTGGCCTCAAGTTTCCCATTTATCCGATTGGAGTAGCACCACTTCTTCTACATAGGTCACAGGATGGTTTGGCACTAAGAATAAATGTGAGCAAGCCCTCTGAAAACTTGATAGCACTATGAAATCAAAGGTACCCTTGTTGAGGACTTAGCAAGAGGAGGTAAACACCTTGTCCACTGCTTGACAAGACCACCATACAACCGGTGCAGTCATTTCTTAAGCAAGGAGGATGAGTCACATAACAAAAGGTCTTGATTGAGTCACATTTAGAAAAGTAAAAGAGGCCTAACATTTTATAGTATCTCTATATGCCAAAGACATTCTGTCCACGGACAGAAGAAAAAAGGGCCAGTGGCTCTGGCAAGCCCTTTTGTCGCCATCCCAATAGCCTTTGAGGGGCTGCCCCAGACCCAGGGTGGAATGCCTCACCCCCCTCCACAGCCCACTTAGTGAATCACTACACTGTATAGTGTTTACCAGTTTTTACATGAAAAAAAAAAATTAAATTTCCTGGGTGTATATGGTTTATCACAATAAGTCTGTGTTAATATTTCCTAATCATAGTGACCTCAGCCTGCCAGAATGCACAGGCCCCTAATCCTCGCTGTAATGTTTTCTCATTAGCTACGCAGCATTGCCACACCAGTGGCAGCAACCAAGCTCCGCCTCAGGCACCACTGGAATTAATTACTAGAAGAAACACTGCTGTTTTGAATTGTCATCTTGAATTTATCACTTGCCACTTAATGTAACTCATCTGACCTAATACCTCTATTGTGTCACCAGGGGCCTTGGCACAGGTTTCACCAGGATAATAGCAGGGGGGTTCTGTATACCTAATGCGGCTGAGATGCCAAACACACAGCTGCTGGAGGCCTGGTTAAAATCCTACCCCGGAGGCAAAGCATGCTAACAATGCCCCTAGCAAATTGCAGATTACCCGTACATCATGTTCTATCTGAAGCTAAGAGTGATTCAAAGGTAGGCCCAATACATCTAATTTCTGCTGCTTGGAGAAGATAATCTTTCATTTCTTTGGATGTAACAACCCTCAACATTGGTTTCTCTCATGCTGTTTTTGAACATAACGAAACTGTCTATTTATATATGGAAGGAAAAGGGGCTCTGGGAGGACCTGTAGTGCTGGGTCTGGGGCCCTTTGCATAAAAATTCTGAAGAAACTGCTCATTAAATTACTCATACAAAGCAGTGCAATTTCACCATTGGTTATGTTTCCCCAGGAAAAGGAACAAAAGTACAACCAAAGTTGAAATCTGTGCTGTACTTTTGCAGGACTACAATTTCCCATGCACTTGTGAGAATTATTTTGCACATTTAAAAAGGGAATTAATGATTTGGTTAGTTTCATTAAGCCTGAGAAATTATTTCAGTATGAAAAATAAGCTTTGATGCACGCTCTGAACAATAGCCCTCTTCATCAAATTTTTTATCTGCAAAAACCATACACTTGAAACCAAGATTTTCCAAGTTTTCTCCCCTTTTTGTATTCACCTAAATCACATTATTTCCATTTTAAAGTTAGTCTTTCAGTTCTGCTATAGCTGTTATTTCAAAACATGACATGTACATGCATACATGTGGATGTGTGCATATATATGTATAAATTCTAGCCCCTAGAAGCTTACAGACGTAATAACATAATACCGTAATGTAACACCAAAGTATGAAAATCCTACTGATGAAATAATAAGTAAAATAGATTTACTTTGATAATGACAATTCTCAGATTATTTCATAGACAAAAAATTTCCTTTGGTTACTATACTCTACACACTATGCATAGTAAACTTTGGAAGATGTATAATGCAATATAAACATTAATAGTTACACAATTGTGTTGTTTTAGAAAGACTATTTATAGAGAAAATAGAAAATGCCTCCCCAAAGTATACTTAGACCTAAGCCACCATAATCTTCCTGCTCATACAGCAGGAAATCTAACACACCAGCTCAATAAACCTGGAGGAAACAAAGGTTTTATGTAGCATTAAGTGTCACAATATTAAAATGCCCATATTACTTTCAATTGCCCTTATAAGCTTCTTCTTAACAATCCAGAAAGTTGAGTGCCATTATGAGAAGAATACTGTCCTATATGGTAAAGGGTAGAGAAGGAAAAATCAAAAAACTCGCCCCTTCGTCTGTGTTGATGATCTCTGACTAATACCGCTGGTGCTTTTACACAAGGGTCTCTCCTCTCAAACTCTCCTATTTTATACCGTTTTGAGTTGTCAGAGTATGTTCTGTCAAAGGTGACATAACATTTAAAAGGGTATCAAAAAGTCTTGACAGCAATGCCAGCTCAGCCACATAACCTATTTCTAAGTTGGTTTCCTTTCCTGTAAATGTAACATTGTGTGCTATGAGCTATTGAGGCTATAGAAACTGTAAAGCTCTTTCATAATACCAAGTCCTTCATTCCACAAATGTTCATTACAAATAGTAACGTAGCAACAACAAAGACCACCACCCCTGGAAGTGTAAGTTTCCCCCAAACAGCAACAGTAGCTTTTGTGAATTTTGCAGAGAGTCTAGCACTCTGTAGCTGCCTAATTAATACCTAATGACAATGATGAACCACTGGTGATATTCAGCTAACTAATTGGGGTTTTATAGTATCTCAGGAAGTTTCAACTAAATGGCCATTAAAAGAGTCTCTTCTATTTTTATTGTACCTGCCAACTCCCCAAACTTTCTACAAACAGAAATTCATTAATTGAGGTTCTTTAATGAAATATTAACAGTACAAAAGTACATTTGAAGTCTTAAGAAATACCCAGGGTCAATAAACTAATGGTGTCTTTTAAGCACCAATTTCCCCCTTTTATGTTGCTTGGGCCAGCTCAGGCAAGGAGGGGTACCTTGTACATTGGGGTTGGTGGATCCAAATCCACTGGGCTGTCTTTTACATTCCTCAATGTCAGGGTAAGTCGAAGACATATTCAATAAATACACAATCTTTCAGGGTTGTGTGAACTCTTAGACTATCAGACTTCATGATATTCACAGATAAGGAAGTATGACACTTCTAAAGGACTGGGGTAGGTTGCATGCAGGTGATGGCAAAAATGGTCTGGAGACAGCAGCCTTCAGGGAGCTCTGTGGCCATGCCTTATGGTAAACCTTGTGAGCTAGATTATCTTTCCTCCACCCTTTTGGAATATCCAAATTGTTAACTTTCACAGTCCCACACCCATACAAACCCTCTTCAGGCAGGCTCAATGCAGAAGCTCTGTGAAATCTTTTGCTGATCTTAAGATATTTTTTAATGACTTATAATGAAATGTTTTAAAATCCCGACCGTTAGCATTAAAAATGTACCAGGGCATGCTGGGAATCAATGGCATTTAGTGCTGCTGCCTTGTAAAAAATGAAATCCTAAATGGTTCCTCCTAATGTTATTGGCAGATGTGGTTTTATACTTTTAAATGGAAAAGAGAACATATAGATATGCCTATCAGGTGAAATGACATCATAAAATACCTGACTGGAAAGCAAGGGGACTTGCTGTGGCTGGATTACTTGTTATTGAAATAGGGACCTAGAGCAAAGGCGAAAGCGTATCATCTGCAACTGAATGTTTTCAATTACTTTTTATCGTTCTTGGTCATTCTCACCACAACATATACACTGGGATAAAACATTACTTTATATCCTAAGTGAAAGAAATGCACATGCAGCATCTATTCTGCAAATGGAGACCCTGCTGCCTCTCACCACTTTGAAATATGGCAAATCTGTAGCAGTACCTACACAGTCACCAAAATGATTCTTTTTCTGTCAAATTATTCCCTTTTATCTTAATATCCAATTTCATCACAACTAACTGTAAGAGCCACATAGTCCATGACTGCATACTCCTAGGTAATAGCTGTCACATGGGTATTTAACATCAAATATACTGTTTCTTTCTTGACTAGAAATACGATTACAGAAGATGCACCTTTTTTATTTCCTTTTCAAAAACAATTGTAAGACAATCATATCCTATAGCTTAAGAATCAAAGACAAAGAAAATATGCCATTAATGGAAGCTGTGCCCACAATGTAAACAACTCTAATATAATTAATTCTTCCAGCTGGAACTTGCTAGGACAGGAAGTCTGCATTGAAGGACACACCTCAGGACAGCCACTGAGAAAAGCTGCTTCATTGAGCAAGGGCTGTTCTGCACAAGGGTTCTTAGACATATATCCCTGGCCATATATCTTTGCCTTGTCGTGGGTGTCCAAGAACTAGCATAGATGGCCCCCCCGCTACCCTGCCTCTTGACTCATTCACAATATCTTATTTGGGACTAGGAAGAGGGAGATTTCATATAAAATATTTTTCCCCACCTGGAAAACAATTTACCTAGAAGCACATTCCTAGTGCTGATGACTCTGAGGCTGGGCTCATAGCAGCCATTGTCATGCAAGCACAGTTGTAAGTAATAATGTGGCCTTTAATGACGGAATGATGGACCTGCCAAACACTTGCTCCTGCCATAGACTGCTTGCATTTCCCTGTTGGAGAGCACAGAGACGCCCATCTGGGAGTTATTAACATATCCTCGTCAATTCAGAACCGACTTTAACATAATCCATATTTGTTGGAGAAAGTCCAACATCAGCTTGAGAACAGCAGTCACGTGCCTCAATGACACATTTCAAACAGCACACACAGAGCATGCTTGGGCAGCTAAGCAATTCAGAAATGCAAATAGCTGAAGCACTCTCCTGACTAGATAAAAAGGACAAATCCCTTTTGGCAAAAGACTGGATGTCCTCTTAATGTTGCAGGAGAACAACCGAACGAGCCCCAAATTTCTGGAGCGTTGATTTGGGTTTGGTGGGTTGCTGGGAAGGTGTCTCTTTAGGTTTATTCCAATCCTGTTGGTGCAATCCATCTCAAGTTGACCCTGGACTTCAGTGGTTGTCAGGCAGAGCTATTTGTCTGGGATGCAGGAATACAGGTGCTCTTAAGCCAACAGTGTTGCCCAATGTCTGCCTGCTTGTTGACATATGTATAAGTATACACCTCTTCCTTTAAAAACACAACAAAGAGCTATGGGTTCCATTTCAACTTCATCTTTGTTGTTCTGAATGGGTTATCTACTATAAGTATATCCCTGGAAGAAGCTGGATTGGTTATGCCCCTAAATGTGAGTTCTCAGGAAATCAAATTATATCAAAATATCATGTAAGGGCTCTGAAAGTTATCTCCAAACTAGGCACTGATCTTTGTGGGTCTAGAACACACCCCCACCAATACTTTCTCAATGATTTTAACACTACAGTTCATCAGCTAATTTCCTTTGGTTGATAGATGTTATTATCAGTGTATGTGTTGTGTAAGTGAAATCAATTAAGGAATAAGGGGGGAAAAGCATTTCCTTGAGGCTACCACCCATTCCTATTGATGTGGATTTTGGTGAAACTACAATAAAACCCTATTTTTAGATTATGTAAACCAAAGCCAAATGCAGATTCTTCCTTCAGATATTTAAATAGACTCACAGGGCTGAATTCCTAGATAGTAGTATCGTACCACTATTAAATTTTCTGCATTTGATAATTATGTTGTGGTTACGTGAAAGAATGTTCTTGTTCTTAAGAGATACATGTTGAAGTATTTAGGGATAAAGAGTTATGATGTCGGCAACTTTCTTTTACATAATTCAGCAAGACAAGAAATAATAATGAATATATACACACTGAAAGAAAAACCAGATGTGGCAAAATGTTCAAAACTGGTGAACCTAGGTGATGGCCATGTGTGTTCCTTGTACCATTTTGGAAATTTTTGGTAGGTTTGAAATTTTTCAAAATAAAAAGTTGGAAATATAGTAAATTAGACTCAGATACTAATATGGAATTTTAAAAAAAAATAGAATTTACGGTTTGGAAACTTTCTCTTGTTTACTGTTTTTGGCTTGATGATGACGTTTTGTATAAGGGCAGAATCTCCTGGAAGGAGAGGAAGACAGAGTAAGAAAAACTGTGGGAACATATCATACTGAGGGACAGTATAATGATGTGGGAGAGACAAAGAAAACAGGAGGAGTGAGATAGAAGAGAATACAGAAAGGAGGAGAAAATGCACCTCAGTGCAGTTCTGAGCCACAGCAATACCAGTAGCAGCCAGGTCAATGCCCTGAGGCTAGGAATAAGATGGCAAGGTCTTTGGGGCAGAGGTCTTACCTGAGGGGAGGGATAATGCAAAAATATCACTCTCTTCCAGCAAGCAGAAGTGGATTGGGCAACCCAGCTCCTAATGGCAGCATGCACTTTCTTCCAGTAGGGAATAGAATTCAGCCACATGACAACCTGAAGGCTAGACTGACGTTTGTGCCATAGGGTGGGACACAGTCATTACCTGGGAGGGTGTGCCCCCCACACCTCCTCCTTGGTGTGGGAACTCATCGGACTCTATTAAGATGGAAGGGGTAGGGCTGGTGGGGATGGATGTCCTTAGCCTTTTATTAAGTCTCTACCATTGTGGTTTGGGAATGCTGTGCAAGTTTTGACTGTGAATATAAAAATGATAAAATAGCAAATAATTTGCCTTTATTAGAATATGTATATTGTTTTTAAGTTATTCCTGTGAACTGCAGAAAATGATGAGTTGCTAAACTGTTTCATTCTTCAAGCGCTTATGAGGTCTATGCCCCTTATTAGCAGGAAGTACCCAGAGTGGTCATTGCCCCTCTTCCCTCAAGACTGAGGAATGATCAAAAGATAGGGGACACTGAAACCATGGGTAATCATTAGTCAAATCCATTTCACCTGCCTTCACTAATCAAGGCAGTTTTAATTGTTGCTACAAAAGACCTGCACATCCTCCAAGCAGCAGGGAGCCTAAACAATAAGATGTTTGCCTGAGTTGTTTTCCAGGAATGGAATCAGCTGTGTCTAGTTCGAGCTGAGCTGGTTAAGACTGGATAGGACCACTGGACCCTCCAACTGGGCATGCATAAATGTCCCCTTAATGATGTTTTGACATCAGAGGGGTGAAACTCCACCCTCAGATCATGCTAAGCACGTGCAGAGGCCTATAGCTCAGTTACACCTGCACAGAGCGACAATTACCACCCCGTTTTCCAATCACCTTTCCCCACGGTGCCCATGCCCCCATGCCCCAGACCGCCCTGCTTCTTTATATTCATCCCATAAATACCCCAGCCCCTTGCCCTTGGGGAGGCAGATCCGAGGCTTGTTCTCCTGTCTCCTCCCTTGGCTGCCTTGTAAATAAACTCTCTTTGCTGCAAACTTGGGTGTCTTAGCATTCTGGCTTGCTGAGCAACAGGCAAACTGAACCTGGTTCAGTAACAATCGTGGTGAAAGAGGCCACTACAATTGTGCAGCTTAGGTTAGAAGCTGAGATATGCCCAGAAAGAGTGTCTGTAATAGTGATTAGCCATCAGACCAGGGAGAGGCACAGCTATAAAAACCTGGGGGAAGAAAAGGGCAGAGACAGACAAGGAACACTCAGGCAAGAGGTCTGATATGTAGGAGCCATATCCCAGCTGAGGGTCTTCCCATCCTATGGCTATACCCATTTGGGTAGGTCACTCCAACAAGCCACCCCAGTGAAGAGCAGCTTCAGGGATATCATTCACCTCCGAATTCTGTGGAGAACCTTCCATTGTTGGCTCATCAGCATCAGAACCCAGAAATTTCCAAGGACTGATCCCCAAAAGCCAAATGACCCAATGTTTGTTTGGTCTTGAAAATAAATTGAGACAGGAAGAAATTTAAAGAAGCTGCTTGCCTTTGTCTCATTTGTCATATTCTCCCCACAGTTACTAAACAGTTCAGAGCAATACTATTTGTTTCAAAGGAAAGAAAGAACCTCAAACAGAGTTTCAAAATTCACTGTCAAGGTCAAGTAACCAGTGTTAAAAGACCCTGATAGTTCATGGACCCACAAGCAGAGGGAATGCTGGGCCTGTGTTCCTTCCTTACAACTCACCCTTGTCCCCACTCTCAGCATCATGATGCCTTTGTGTGACATCTTCTAGTTTTCTGCTCCCTTTGACATTCACTTAAATCTGATCTTCCTTATAGAAAAATATTAGGAAGTGGAGGTGAGGATTTGTCCTGGGCCCTGCACTGCTCTGGAGATGGTCCCAGGCAAAGAGGCACTGGGGTTTTGCAGAAAGTCTGCTCAGGAATCAGGGCCAGAACTGTGTCCTCTGTGGTTTTCTCCCACGCAGTTCAGGACATTTGGATTTGATGCAGTGGTATTTTGCAGAGAACATTCAGTAGGATGAGACAGTGGGGTTTCCATGTGGACTCAGAAAAATGCCAAATGACTAATATAAAAGCTTAGTCTGAGAACTGACCATAGAACATTCAAAGTTATATCCTAGGGAAATCATGTTTGTTCTTTTGAATATGGCAACTCTTCAGCCAAAGGCAGCAAATGAGGTGCCTGCTCCTTCACACAATGGGGAGGTTTGCTCAGTTCACACTGAGAGGCCAATGTATGTAGAATATTGCTGATTCAAGCTAAACCGCTACCTCATTAGGGTTATTTGGTATTTTTATTTGAAACGTGAATTTCTCACAAAAGCATAGCAGAGGGGGAAATACAGTCAGTCACCTGAAGTAAGGAGGGGCAGGAGTGCCACCTTCCCACCACATGCCAAGACTGCTGGCCTCACACATGCTTCACTCTCTCCTCCCACACTTTGCCGTGGTTTGGCTTCTCTTCATGGTCCTCTTCACAGACATCTCCTAGAGCCTGCACCTTGGGCTTTCATACTTTTAGATTGGCAGTGTTGAAATAAAACCTATATCTAAAAGAGTAAGATACCAGCAGATATCTTAGTTCCCATCCATTTAATCATCAAACCTGGAGTCATAAGAGAATAATACACAGGAAAACGGAGACGGTGGATTCTTAGGAAACATCTAGAATATGGAATTCTGTCCAGTAGACCAAAGCAATCTGGATAATACAGAAAAGTTCTGCAAGGGGGTGAAAAAGGCACCAAAGATTTACTGTGAGGATGTCCCTGGTGGCGCAGTGGTTAAGAATCCACCTGCCAATGCAGGGGACACGGGTTTGATTCCTGGTCCGGGAAGATCCCACATGCCATGGAGCAACTAAGCCCGTGCACCACAACTACTGAGCCTGCTCTCTAGAGCCTGCGAGCCACAACTACTGAGCCCACACACCACAACTACTGAAGCCCGTGCACCTAGAGCCTGTGCTCTGCAACAAGAGAAGCCACGGCAATGAGAAGCCTGCACACTTTAACGAAGAGTAGCCCCCGCTCGATGCAACTAGAGTTAGCCCACACACAGCAACGAAGACCCAATGCAGTCAAAAAAAAAAAAAAAACTTACTCTGAGGATGTGTCCATTGCTTATTTCCAGCTCTACTCTATAGGGATTTCTGGGAATAGCCTCAGGTTTTGCTCTCTGCAGGATGCGCACACATCATTCTCAGCACATCTGAGAATTCAAAGTGTAATTTGTCAGCCACGTTTTGGAACAAACTAGGGTGTCTCAACTGTCTTGAGGTGGTAGTATCTGGTAAAAATCAGATATAGGCCATTTAATAGGGCAATTTACTTTAACATGTAAGATATGCTGTTTTAGTGGTTTGTGTGCACTCCAATCATAACAATAGGGTGCCATAAGGTCAAAGAAGTGAGAAATCCACTTCTAATGCATCACTCTTCTCCTGCTTCTTCAAGGATACGGGTACAACTATCCACTTCTTGCAGTAACAAATTTCCTGGTCTCCTTCCTTGCAGCTAAAGTCACACCAAATGACAGGAAGATGCCACTTTCACTCTTGTAGTTACTGAATCCATTTCTTTTCTCTCTCGCATGAGGAACAGATGGCAGCCCTTGCTCCCTAGTTCCACCTATAGGTAGCAGACAGTCAAGCCCATGTGTGAGACAGACACCTCTAGTCCCCCATCTCAGTCAAAATAGACCAGGACAGTGGCTCAAACACTTTAGCCACATCAGAATCCCCTGGAAGACTTGTTAAACCACAGTGTGCTGGGCCCTGCCCCTATGTTTCTAATCAGTAGGTCCAGGGTGGGGCTGAGAATGTACATTTCTAACAAGTTCCTGGAAGAGGATGACGGTGATGGTCTGGGGACTGTATTTTGAAAACACTGGGGTAAGTTATGCTGCAGTAACAAATGACCTCCAAATCTCAAGTTGATTTTCCACTCATGTCTCAGGTCTGTCACAAGCCAGCTGCATCTCTGCTGTGTCATCTCCCCTCCAGGACCTAGTGATGTTCCAGTGACTGGAATATTGCCAGTCCCATGGCAGAGGGCAAAGAGGATGTGGTAAACTACTGGTTGGCTCTTAAAGCTTTGGCTTATGTTTCATTGACTGAAGTAAGTCATGTGGCCAAACCTGATGTCAGTGGCAAGTGAGGGACTAAACAATTCTGTGAATAATTACACAGTCTACCACATTCCCCAATCTCACATTGGTTATCTCCTTCTCCCACAGTAAATGAGCTCAAGTTTTGACTGGACAAATGGCTGCCCTGAATAAAAACTGAATTTCTTAGATTCTCCTGCAGCTAGGTATTGGCCAATTCCATTTATAGTCAATGGGATGTAAGCGGGATGTTGGATAGTCATTGCAGAAACCTTCCTGAAAGGAGAGTACATAATTGCCCTATGTCTCCCTCACTCTCTCTTTTTTCCTTCCTTTCTCCATCCTCTTGCCTACAATGCTGACGTTAGCATTTTGGAGCACGAGGTGAAGGCCATGCCCCTAATAGAAAAGATATAAGGTGTATGGTGCACCACACCAGCCCCACACTGCCTACCCACACTCCTAGATGAGAGAGAAATAAAATTCTATCTTACGTAAACCACTGTTATCTTGGGTTTTCTGTCCCTCACATCTGAATATAATCCTAAGTAATACACCCTAAGAAAGGTTTTCTTTTGAAGTCTGCTCACCTCTGTCTGCAGCTTCTTATGTTCCACTCATCCATCCACTGGTGATTTTCTGAGCTTCTGAGACTATTTCTTCCCTTCACACCCTTTTTCCTCAATCTCAGCAATGCAATGAGAATGGCTACAGATGGAGGTAAACTACAGCTTCGTTCATTCTATGAACATAGATAAGACTATAGGTGCATAGAATCTGATGGTGGGGGAAGTGACAACAAAAAGGAAAAACTTGTCTGGCTAGAACTTTCCTAAAGAACTTCCAAAATAGTTTTCATCACATAGCAACAAAGATGACAACATTCCTCTTTGTTGCCAAACCCTCCCCGGCAATTTGTGAACATTTCTGGTGTCTGGGTTTATGTGATTTGCATGCCGCTCGATCCCCCATCTGCCCACAAGGAGAAATGATGAGGCGTAAATGTTTAGAGATGATTGTTAGAGGCCCATGGTTGCCATGCTCCTCTCTTCTACCTTTGTTCATAATTCCCCATCCCCTTCTCTGTGCTCTCTGTCAAGTCTTTCCCCACTCTGCCTGTTTTTGCCATCTTCACAGTCATTGTCTCTTGTCCACATCTCCCCAAAGGCAGAGGGAGCAGCTGGAGAGGAGGAAAGAGGGGAGTGTTAACAAAAATCAAAAGGCTGAAAAGGGAGAGCGGAATCAAATGGGAGAAAGCCAGCCCCAGAGCTGAAGGGGCTCTTTCTGAAGTCAAGTCAGAGCCATCCACGTTCAAGGCTTTGCCAGGACACAGTAAAGAGCTTAAGAAAGTAAACCAGAAGTTCCATCAACACATAGAAATAAGCTTCCACTTTAGTTACATACACATGGTTTGTAACTATAAATATGTATATATCTGGCTACTTTTAAGAGTGTTTCTCTTCTGATGGAGAGCCATTTGTTGGGGGCATTTCACATGCAGAATCTATTGCACTAGACATCATCAGTCATCTAATAAAACAGAATGTCCCAAGAGGACAATGGCTATATTTCTAAAAAAATAAACAAACAAAAACTAGTTTTCACTGTCAAATAAGTTTGAGAAGCACCACATACAATGTCCTCCTAGAAATTCACAATGTAGGTTAACACACTAAAGGCTCTAAAAATTTCTCGAGTAAAGAAGCCCATTTATTTCTTCATATCCAAACTTACTGAACCATAGAATTTTTTTCAGTATAATATCTATTAATATCTTATGAAATGTGTCCTTGGAACACAGCTTGGGAAACTGCCTCAAAAGAATAAAAATTTTATGTGCTACATGTGCATTATTTTTTGTAAAAGGAGTTACTGCCACCTGTACTCTTGTGAATATTCATAACCTATTGATATTTCAGTGGGACCACATAAGAATTAAACAGAACAAAGCAGTGCTCAAAATCACATGCCAGTGGCACAAAACTCACAAAATTTGGTTTATTCCACCTGCTCAAGACTAAAAACTATACTGCAAGAGAATTAATTTAGAAGTAAAATAAATCAACTAAAATAAATAACCATGATTAGTAATTAATAATAAAATAACGAGAATACACATCTGAAAATGTCTAGATGTGGAAGAGACTGTGACAAGGAGGAATGATTTTGATCAAGTTATGCAAAAATAAAAAACACAGTGAGTTTGGAAGGATACAGTTCACCTTAAGTATGACATTAGCCTAGGGCTTTAGTGGCTCAGCATCTTTCTCTGCCCAGAGGCAGCAGGAACTAAAAAGTGCTTGGGCCTTAGAGGCCACTTATCCTCATAAAGCCATGAATTTACTGCTATTACATTTCCCAGATTGCACTGTCATAATTAGTTTTTGGTGGTTTACCTTATTATACTGTGTGATCCCTAAGGGCAAGTGTTAACCTCTTCTTGCTCTCCCAGTCCCCAGTCTAGGCCTTCAAAAGTAGACACACAGTAGGCATTCAGTAATGCCTGTTGAACTAATAATATCCATGAGAACCCTGGATGCAAATGTATAACCAGGCCAAATCTCGGTGAGTTAATGGGACTGGGAGGGTTTACAACTACACAGATCATGTGACCATGTGACCATGTGACCATGACGGCGGGGTGGAGGGGGGGGAGAAAGAACAAAGGCTTTACTAACTGAACAACAATTGTTGCCTCTGGAAAGGGGAGCTGGGTGGCTGGTGGTCAGGGGTGGGTGGGAGACTTATTTTTCATTTGCAGCCTTTTGTTCATCTGGATTTTATCCCATGCAAAGGTAGTTCCTATTCAAAAGTTAATAAATAATATTTTAAAGTATCCATGAGTGACTACTGGAGTATGACTTCCTGAATGCCAGTAACTAAAGAGTCTATTTAAAAAATTTTCTCCTCTGCTCACTAACCACCATCTAGTATTGGAATAAAAATATTTATTGGTTGAATGGCTTATTGCTGGAATAAGTAAGAAGCAAACTGCATCCAATTCCTCCACAGAAGGCCTCAAATCTACTTTTCCAGACTTCAGCCTTACCTAGTACAACCCTGCACTGAGCTATAGAAAACTTCTGCCATTCTCTGAGCACCTCACACACTCTTCTGCCTGTGTTTGCACAGCCTCTGCCTGGAGAAGCCCTCCCCATCCTTAGAGGGTCAGCTCAGGTGCCTGGTCCTTTCATGAAGGCTTTCCTGAAACCCTCACCAGCAATCAGAATTAATCCTCCAGTTTCTGTATCTCACCATTCATTTCACCCTATTTAATGTGCTTCATTAACACGTAACTTACCACAGAGCTGGACATATGTAATCACCCCAGAGCAGTGCTCATATCTAGAGGCTGTGGAGCTATGGAGTAGTAGCCGTGTGCACAGCTCTCAAGTCAACCCCATAGGCTCAAATCCTGCTTCCACAGTGGAACTGGGACCTCCAGAGAGTTACCTTAGTTTTCCCACCTGTATAATGGTAGTCTTAGAACCCATTGCAAAGGGTTGTTGTGAGAATTAACTTTCTTTAGGTGAGACCTGAGACCGGTAGTAAATTTCAAACGCAGTAGTAAATTTCAAACTTCCGTGTGCATGTGAAGTTCACATGAAAAATTCAGCTTCCAGGCTCTCTTCAGCAGTTCTGTTTCAGGAGGTCTTGAGCAAGGGTGGCTTGGGAAAGTGCACTTAACAAGTGTCCCAGTCAATTCTGCACAAGGGCTCTCTTAGACTTGGATTTTAGAAACATTATACACAATCAGTGGTTTCTAACTTCTGATCTACATGTTAGAAGTACCTGGAAAAGTTAAAAAAAAAAAAAACCCATATAAAGCCAGAGTCCCAGCCCCAAGATTCGAATTTAAGTTTTCTTAGGTTGACCTGGGATATCAACATTTTAAAAATACTTACCCACATGATTCTACCACGCAGCCAGGGTTGAGAACACTTGCACTAACTGCCTCCGGGTTGCTTAAAAGTATCTACTTAGACATTAACATACAGCTGAAATGGATTCCCCTTGAAACAGATTATATATAAAACTGAAGGATTCTGAAGACTTGTTTCCTATCTAAATGAATTTTAAAATCAGAAAAGATGAATGTAATCCAAGTATACACTGGTCAAATGACCATTCCTCCTGCATTAGTCTGTCTTAAAAACTTATGAGACATGTCAATTTGTGAGCCTCACACAGCATCAGCACAGATCCATCAGGAAAGGGAAAGCAGTTGATTGGCAGTGATATTTGCAATGTACCTATTGTTTGATGCATGCAGTTCTTAACCTCGAACATTTTTGGAAGTCCATGGTTTACTTATTAACTGCTATGAGAGTTTTAGGCACGTATTCTCATATTTAACTGATAAAAAAAAGTATTTATGTTTTTACTTGAAAGGAGCAAGCAAATCAATCCCACCAAGACACCAATCTTTGTATGTATACATCCAGGAAACCAAATTTCTAAAGATTGTCATTTTTGATTCTGTAATCTTCCAAGAATTTCAGCCAAAACAGACTAAAGTAGAACATGAAATAAATCATCAGGATAAAAGGGCAAAATTGTTAAGGAC
Organism: Monodon monoceros; assembly: GCF_005190385.1. NCBI lineage: Eukaryota > Metazoa > Chordata > Mammalia > Artiodactyla > Monodontidae > Monodon > Monodon monoceros. The sequence goes on along the minus strand of NW_021703772.1, from coordinate 57,304,103 downwards.
CAACAGATTTTGTTTATTTTAAAGTCAATCTGAAATATCCTGCTTTTAAGAAAAATACTTAAGGTAGGACTTCCCTGGTGGTCCAGTGGTTAAGACTCCGTGCTTTCACTGCATGGGGCACGGGCCCATCCCTGGTCAGGGAAGTTCCACATGCCTCGCAGTGTGGCCGAAAAGAAAAAAAAAAAAGACTTAAGGTAGATAGCAAGTAATGTGTGTGTGAAGTGGACAATATTATTCATCAAAATGAGCCACTCTAGGAACCTAATGGCAGTAAAAACTATAAATGTATAAGAACTAAAGAACAAGTCATTTATAGAGACCTGTCAGGAGAGAAAATGATGTGATAACAACAAAGTGAGAATAAAATTTTTCCCATTGTGGGTTTTCTTAGAATTTCAGGTATAAAATAAGACATGAAACTGTGATCAATGAAATAACAATTTGGCTCAAATCTGAAAAATTATACACACACTTTTTTTTCACAATATGCAGGAAACAAGCCCCTGAATTGAATATAGTAGCAGTTCACGCATTTGGAATCATGAATTGAATCATTCCAAACTCTAAAACCAAGCATTCTTTTTCAGAGAGCTGTTTTTGGATTCATTATGGGAATGCTCTGCAGTTAAACCTTGGGTGTTACATTGGTCATTTTGTAAAAAGCCCACATGGTCATCTCCTGGATTTCTATTGTACTATATTCTCTAGAATATTCCTGGGACTTCAAAGTCAGTGAAGCATCATGGAAATACCATATTTGGGCAAGCAGTTCTTCACCCAGCACTTTTATGTACAGCCCTCAAGCTTGTCAATACCAAGACACCAAATCCCCTTTTTACTCTAATCTCAATGCCATGTGTCTTCAAATATTTAGCAATAAAAAATTTAAAAGATTTTCCTTTTCTCTTCATACAAATACCCCCGCCCCTCATGCCAAAGAAAACTTAATTTTGTGACTTCTGATGTCCAAACCACTAGAATTGATGACTTCTGGAAGCCTCAAAGGAGAGACCATGGTGTGTGTACATGTGGTCCACAGCCATCACCATAGACTCCAACGCAGGCTCGTGAGCCTCAAAGGGCAAGTGTAAACAAAAGTTTCTCATTAAACCTGAGTCTAGCATTAGTAAGATTGTCCAAAGATTACATTTAAAGATAACTAAAGTGTTACTATATTCCTTTGTGCAGCCCAGCCATGACCCTAATTAATGTGTCTAAGGTAGACATGTATTTCTTCAAGTAATGGGTGGTTTTGTTTGGACAATTAGACCAAGCTGACAAGGAAATTTTCCAACGAACCAAGTCATAAAAAGTACATTATTCAGCATTATTGTGAGTTAAGCAGTATTTATTACCTGAACTTTACAATACTCTATTATCAATCATTACCTGCCATTAAGGTATGTTAACATGAGATCAAAGAGAGAAGCCAAGCTAAACAAACAGTCATGTCTACAAGTCACTTTAGTGCTGTTCATTTAAAGAGAGGCAAATGCCTTGAACTTAAGGATGGACAATTTGCATTTAGCCAGAAGATGCAAATCAGTTGCACTGTAGCAAGGCAGTGATTATATAAATTCCATGCTTGTTATTCAGTTGACAAGACAAAGCTGGTTTCCAGGGAATTTCTAAAAGAAAAAATGTAATCAAAGTAAAATGTACGATACAAAAGTCCAGTTTAGATGGGTGCTAGTAAAGACTCATTGCCGCATCAATTCTCAGCAACAATGCTGCCTCGGCAGTCACTAAAAATGATATCAACTGAATGGATCTAAAGAGGAGACCGAATGTTTTTAGCAAAGTTGTAAAACCTTGGCAACCACCTCCTGAACAAACACTCTGAAAGCTCAGAAGTCTAAGACAAGCTTACAATGCCCTGACTTTAAAATATATTCATGTCACCACTTCTTCCTTCTTACCCTGGAGCCAACAGCACAAACAAAATTTCTGGAAGGTACCCCTTTGAAAGTACATTCCTCCTCCTTCATTCCAGAAGCACGTGATCCCATCCTTTCTGAAATAAAGCTCTTTCATTAATGTCCGTTGGTTTCCTACCCTATGTCCTATAGCTGATGTTCAAAATTCAAGAGATGTTCAACTTCAGCTCAAATTTATCTACAAATATCTGGAAAAACTCTTTAATACTTCATGTTATACAAAATACAGGAAAGTGTCTGAGGATGAGACATCCTTTCAAGTCTATATCTACTTTTTCTGACTGTCTAACGTGGACAATATACATCATGGCAAAGGAAAAGATGCCACATTCTTATTTCCTTTACATTTAACATTAGGCAATCCAGCAGACTTAATGTGACATTTTTGCTTATTGTAGAACACTAGTGGACAATCATTTTCCAAGTTATGTTGCTTACAGGGATTCTTAAAAGTGACTAAATAAGTCACTTAGGACCGACCCCTAGCCAATCAGCAAAGTATATTGAGCACCTCACTGCAATAGGGGATCACAATAGGACAAAACTTGGCCTCCATCTCATGCGGTGCAAGACTATATACATAGAGAGAGGGCTAACACCTTTGGTCAGGGGTGGGAGGACCAATGAGAGCACAGGGAGGAGTGGATGTCATGGGCTGGTGGGTAAGCCACTGATCATATATTCATTCAGTGCACATGGGAACAGAACTCTAAGTTAGCCACTGGGCAGGTAGGATGCAAGCTGGGATGGGTAGACTTCAGACAAGCGAACAGGGGCAAGGTGCAGCCATTCTCAGTGGTCCAAGGACTTGAGCAAACTTCCTATATATATATGGGTGACCCTTCCTTTTCTTCCAAGAGAGCTGGGTTATAGGAACACATATGGCATAAACAGACCAATGTGACAGCTGTAGAGAGGAGTTGCGTGGGCCCTGAGGAGGGATTTGTAAGTTTGGAATGTATGTTTGGTACCAAATTGTGAAAGTGAAGGCCAGGCTTAGAAGAAGGAAGTTGATCCAGTTAAGTAGTGCTTATCCCTGTTGGTTTCTAAAGAGGGGAATGACATGAAGAAGATGGCATTTAGGGAAGATTCATTTGGTGGGGAAGTATAGGGGAGGCTGGAGTATGGAGGCTGGAAGCCAGGAGGCTAGACCGGAAGTTATCATGTCAGCCATCTCTACAGGGATGTGGCGTGGGGACGTAGAATGTTGTGAATGGCAATGTGTGGAAAACTGGAAAGAACAGAGCAATGACGGAGAGTATCCCAAAGCTTGGAGCCATCGCTGTGTGTGACAAACATGAATGCTGGGGTGCTAGAGTAGTGATAACTGATCGTCCCCTAATTTTCATTCTCCCTTACTAACAGAACCCTGAATTTAGAGGCAACACTGCAGAATGGTTAAAATCACACATTTTGGAACCAGTGAGGGTCTGAATGTCACCCCCATCACTTACTATCTGATGACTTTGGGTGAGTTACTCCATGTCTCTGTGCTTGGTTACCTTATCTGTAAAATGGGGATAATTCTAGTTCTTACCTCATGGGGTTGTTGTATGTCAACATGTGCAAAGCTCTTAGAACAGTGCTTGGTTCCAGGAAGCACTATGTAAGCATCAGCTGTTATTATTAGCTGAGCACATGGCCCGAGCACTTCCAGCTATGTGCAGCTATATGGCTACATTATGGTCATTAGAGTGTAAGCAGAAGTGGCGTGTACAGCTTTCAGTGAACCCTTGTAGGGTCCCACTTCCCCCTCCTAATGGTAGGATTATGGACATGATTAAACCATGAGAAGAAAGCTGTGTGTTGCTAATGCTGTGACCTGCCATGTCAGCTCTGGTCTGCTTATGCTCAGATTATTGCCTGAGAAAAATCAACCTCTATCTGATTTAAGCCACTATTATTTGAGGTCTTGGTTATAACACTGACCTGTATTCAAATACATACTGATAATTTTTCTGGACCTGGATGAAGCCTCTGGGGGACCTCTGTATTACTGCAAGGGGGCTTGTCTCCAGGACTTGGCTGCTAGAGGTGAAGAAAGATTCCCCACCTGCCACTGCTCAGAATGATCTGGGGTTCCCGTCTGTCTGTCTGTCTGTCCATAGCAATTAGACTTTTAGCTCACTTCACCCAGCTCGATTCACCTGCAGAAGAGGGCAGGACCTTCCCTGCTCCTTGGCCCCCAGGCTGGGAGACAGCTATGTGTTTCCTCTCAGTGTGTCTTCTATACTCATTTTAACTTGATTTTCATCCACATAAAAATACTGGTGTTCAAGGATGGCACTGTGACTCATCCATGTTGTCACCTATTATCACCAACGCCGTGGCTGAATTGCTAAGAAAATGATGCAGCCACAAAAAGACAATGGGAGAGGTGGCACTGAATGTGAGGTGGTTGTGGGACATAAAAGGAAATGGCCAGCTACAGTAAATTCCCCATCCAATCCTTCCTCACTATGGCTGCCATTTGAAACTCTCTAATGAACTATTTGATCCTGCCTCTCCTTGCTCTAAAACCTTTACTGGACCTACACAGCATTTTTTGTTGTTTTAAGTGGAAACAACTAGGTGAAAGCTGAAGATCTCAAAGTCCTCTACGATCTGATACCAATATTTCATACTAACTTTAGTTCACATTTCTTCCTTTACAAAACCCATATTTTATTCACATCAAGCTGCTAACTCTTCCCTTTTTCCTGTCCCTTTGTGGTTCTTTATACCATTCCTTTTTTTCTGGAATGACTCTCCTCTTGCCCCTGACTTCTCACCACTGAAATCTAATCCATTCTTCAATAAACAGATGAAATATTTTTCCTCATGAAAGAGCTCTGGTCACAGTCAGCTGATCTGTCTGATTTCCATCGTTTTAGATTTCTTTTGTCTTAATTTCACATGCTGCCTCAAATTATGTATTTGTTAATGCCCTATACCTCCTACCATTTTGTAGGAACCCCAGGATCTTAAGAGTCCTTTTCTGATTTCCTCACACTGCCTGGACCAGTGCCTCATACATTTGTTGAAACAGTGGGCTTGTGACGAACACAGGACACTACAGGAATAATGGAGTCCTTCTTTTGGATTTTGCATAAGACCCTGCAAGAAAGAAGCTCTTTTTACTCCTTTATGGAATAGTTAAACTGGATGAATGTAAGCCTGAAGATTCTACATGAAGGAAGGAAGCATTTGGAATGAAGGAGAAAAGCAATAAGGCTACTACTTAGAAACAGAATCAGGGAGAGAAGGCAAGCCAAGGACGTCATGTAGGTCAATGTGGTCACAAAGACAGCTCCAGCCGCAGGCTTCCCCAGATCTGGGACCTAGTAAGTTTCCTTTGGTGTTCTTGCTTGTTTGAGGCAGGTTCTATTCCTTGTGAATAAGAGTCCTTACCATTTACACATGCTGACAGGCTTATCGTATTTTGAAGCATATAAGATAAAGTTACCCTGAACACATTCCTGCTGTGTTTCTCAACATCTGTGAGGCACAACGTATGTTATTCTAAAAACTCTCACTATCCTGCTTCACTTAAACTGAGGGTATTTGATAAACACATCAGATTGTTTGAAAAGTGCTTATTATCCACCCTATCAATTATTGATAAGGGACTTAAATTTCATGAAAAAAATCCATAGACTAGTGAGGCCATTACACTGCACCGTTTCTCAACCCCCAAATTTGTGGGATTTCTGAACCTCTTGACCAATTCAAAGGTCACATTTCTAATGGCCCAGTAAAGTACCCTGGTATAGTTCTACATGCATGAAAAACCAGAGAGCAGCTTCTAATAGATGGGTCTTCTGCCTCTAATGAAAAGGAAACACTCATCCCCAGAAATCCTGTATATCATTGCAGAGAAACCAACTTCTGCTCATGCTGCCAAAGACTTCAGAAGTGCTATGCTTACAAATTCATCAATCATTAGTGCAGATTCTAAAAGAGGACAGGTCACACACTCTTCACACATTTTTTTAACATCTTTATTGGAGTATAATTGTTTTACACAGTTGTGTTAGTTTCTGCTGTATAAAAAACTGAATCAGCTATACCTATACTTATATCCCCATATCCCTTCCCTCTTGCATCTCCCTCCGACCCTCCCTATCCCACCCCTCTAGGTGGTCACAAAGCACAGAGCTGATCTCCCTGTGCTATGTGGCTGCTCCAGACTAGCTATCTATTTTACATTTGGTAGTGTATATAAGTCCATGTCACTCTCACTTCGTCCCAGCTTACACTTCCCCCTCCCCGTGTCCTTAAGTCAACTCTCCACATCTGCGTCTTTATTCCAGTCCTGCCCCTAGGTTCTTCACAACCTTTTTTTTTTTTCTTTAGACTCCATATATATGTGGTAGCATACAGTATTTGTTTTTCTCTTTCTGACTTACTTCACTCTGTATGACAGTCTCTAGGTCAATCCACCTCACTACAAATAACTCAATTTTGTTTCTTTTTATGGCTGAGTAATATTCCATTGTATATATGTGCCACATCTTCTTTATTCATTCAGCTTTCGATGGACACTTAGGTTGCTTCCATGTCCTCGCTATTGTAAATAGTGCTGCAATGAACATTGTGGTACATGACTCTTTTTGAATTATGGTTTTCTCAGGGTATATGCCCAGTAGTGGGATGGTTGGGTCATATGGTAGTTCTATTTTTAGTTTTTAAGGAACCTCCTCCATACAGTTCTCCATAGTGGCTGTATCAATTTACATTCCCACCTACAGTGTAGGAGGGTTCCAGCTTTTCCACACCCTCTCCAGCATTTATCGTTTACAGATTTTTAGATGATGGCCATTCTGACAGGTGTGAGGTGATACCTCATTGTAGTTTTGATTTGCATTTCTCTAATGATTAGTGATGCTGAGCATCCTTTCATGTGTTTGTTGGCAATCTGTATATCTTCTTTGGAGAAATGTCTATTTAGGTCTTCTGCCCATTTTTGGATTGGGTTCTTGTTTTTTGGATATTGAGCTGCATGAGCTGCTTATAAATTTTGGAGATTAATCCTTTGTCAGTTGCTTCACTTGCAAATATTTTCTCCCATTCTGAGGGTTGTCTTTTGGTCTTGTTTATGGTTTCCTTTGCCGTGCAAAAGCTTTTAAGTTTCATTAGGTCCCATTTGTTTATTTTTCTTTTTATTTCCATTTCTCTACGAGGTGGGTCAAAAAGGATCTTGCTGTGATTTATGTCATAGAGTGTCCTGCCTATGTTTTCCTCTAAGAGTTTTACAGTGTCTGGCCTTACATTTAGGTCTTTAATCCATTTTGAGTTTATTTTTGTGTACAGTGTTAGGGACTGTTCTAATTTCACTCTTTTACATGTAGCTGTCCAGTTTTCCCAGCACCACTTATTGAAGAGGCTGTCTTTTCTCCATTGCATACTCTTGCCTCTTTTATCAAAAATAAGGTGACCATATGTGAGTGGGTTTATCTCTGGGCTTTCTAACCTGTTGCATTGATCTATATTTCTGTTTTTGTGCCAGTACCATACTGTCTTGATTACTGTAGCTTTGTAGCATAGTCTGAACTCCGGGAGCCTGATTCCTCCAGCTGTGTTTTTCTTTCTCAAGATTGCTTTGGCTATTCGGGGTCTTTTGTGTTTCCATACAAACTGTGAAATATTTTGTTCTAGTTCTGTGAAAAAAGCCATTGGTAGTTTGATAGAGATTGCACTGAATCTGTAGATTGCTCTGGGTAGTATAGTCATTTTCAAAGTGTTGATTCTTCCAATCCAAGAACATGGTATATCTCTCCATCTGTTTGTATCATGTTTACTTTCTTTCATCAGTGTCTTATAGTTTTCTGCATACAAGTCTTTTGTCTCATTAGGTAGGTTTATTCCTAGGTATTTTATTCTATTTGTTGCAATGGTAAATGGGAGTGCTTCCTTAATTTCTCTTTCAGATTTTTCATCAATACTGTATAGGAATGAAACAGATTTCTGTGCATTAATTTTGTATTCTGCTACTTTACCAAATTCATTGATTAGCTCTAGTAGTTTTCTCGTAGCATCTCTGGAATTTTCTATGTATAGTATCATGTCATCTGCAAACAGTGACAGTTTTACTTCTTTTCTGATTTGGGTTCCTTTTATTTCTTTTTCTACTCTGATGGCTGTGGTTAAAATTTCCAAAACTATGTTGAATAACAATGGTGAGGGTAGGCAACCTTGTCTTGTTCCTGATCTTAGTGGAAATGGTTTCAGTTTTTCACCATTGAGAACGATGTTGGCTCTGGGTTTGTCATATATGGTCTTTATTATGTTGAGGTAAGTTCCCTCTGTGACTACTTTCTACAGGGTTTTTATCTTAAATGGGTGTTGAATTTTGTCGAAAGCTTTCTCTGCCATCTATTGAGATGATGATATGGTTTTTCTCCTTCAATTTGTTAATATGGTGTATCATGTTGACTGATTTGCGTATATTGAAGAATCTTTGAATTCCTGGGATAAACCCAACTTGATCATGGTGTATGATCCTTTTAATATGCTGTTGGATTCCGTTTGCTAGTATTTTGTTGAGGATTTTTGCATCTATGTTCATCAGTGATATTGGCCTGTAGTCTTCTTTCTTTGTGACATCTTTGTCTGGTTTTGGTATCAGGGTGATGGTGGCCTCGTAGAATAAGTTTGGGAGTGTTCCTCTCCCTGCTATATTTTGGAAGAGTTTCAGAAGGATAGGTGTTAACTCTTCTCTAAATGTTTGATAGAATTCGCCTGTGAAGCCATCTGGTCCTGAACTTTGGTTTGTTGGAAGATCCTTAATCACAGTTTCAATTTCAGTGCTTGTGATTGGTCTGTTTACGTTTTCTATTTCTTCCTGGTTCAGTCTTGGAAGGTTGTTTTTTTTAAGAATTTGTCCATTTCTTCCAGGTTGTCCATTTTATTGGCATATAGTTGCTTGCAGTAATCTCTCAAGATCCTTTGTATTTCTGCCGTGTCAGTTGTTACTTCTCCTTTTTCATCTCTAATTCTGTTGATTTGAGTCTTCTCCCTTTTTTTCTTGAGGTGTCTGGCTAATGGTTTATCAATTTTGTTTATCTTCTCAAAGAACCAGCTTTTAGTTTTATTGATCTTTGCTATTGTTTCCTTCATTTCTTTTTCATTTATTTCTGATCCGATCTTTATGATTTCTTTCCTTCTGCTAACTTAGGGGTTTTTTGTTTTTCTTTCCCTAATTGCTTTAGGTGTAAGTTTAGGTTGTTAATTTGAGATGTTTCCTGTTTCTTGAGGTGTTACTGTATTGCTATAAACTTCCCTCTTAGAACTGCTTTGGTGCATCCCACAGGTTTTGGGTCGTCATGGTTTCATTGTTATTTGTTTCTAGGTATTTTTTGATTTCCTCTGATTTCGTCAGTGATTTCTTGGTTATTTAGTAACATATTGTTTAGCCTCCATGTGTTCGTATTTTTTACAGTTTTTTTCCTGTAATTGATATCTAGTCTCATAGCGTTGTGGTCAGAAAAGATACTTGATATGATTTCAGTTTTCTTAAATTTACCAAGGCTTGATTTGTGACCCAAGATATGATCTATCCTGGAGAATTTTCCATGAGCACTTGAGAGGAAAGTGTATTCTGTTGTTTTTGGATGGAATGTGCTATAAAGATCAATTAAGTCCATCTTCTTTAATGTATCATTTAAAGCTTGTGTTTCCCTATTTAATTTCATTTTGGATGATCTGTCTACTGGTGAAAGTGGGGTGTTAAAGTCCCCTGCTATGACTGTGTTACTGTTGATTTCCCCTTTTATGCCTGTTAGCATTTGCCTGATGTATTGAGGTGCTCCTATGTTGGGTGCATAAATATTTACAATTGTTATATCTTCTTCTTGGAGTGATCCTTTGATCATTATGTAGTGTCCTTCTCTGTCTCTTGTAATCGTCTTTATTTTAAAGTCTATTCTGCCTGATATGAGAATTGCTACTCCAGCTTTCTTTTGGTTTCCATTTGCATGGAATATCTTTTTCCATTCCCTCACTTTCAGTCTGTATGTGTCCCTAGGTCTGAAGTAGGTCTCTTGTAGACAGCATATATATGGGTCTTGTTTTTGTATCCATTCAGTCAGTCTATTGGTGGGAGCATTTAATCCATTTACATTTAAGGTAATTATCAATATGTATGTTCCTATTACCATTTTCTTAATTGTTTTGGGTTTGTTATTGTAGGTCTTTTCCTTCTCTTGTGTTTCCTGCCTAGAAAAGCTCCTTTAGCATTTGTTGTAAAGCTGGTCTGGTAGTGCTGAATTCTCTTGGCTTTTGCTTGTCTGTAAAGGTTTTAATTTCTCCGTCAAATCTGAATGAGATCCCTGCTGGGTAGAGTAATCTTGGTTGTAGGTTTTTCCCTTTCATCACTTTAAATATGTCCTGCCATTCCCTTCTGGCTTGCAGAGTTTCTGCTGAAAGATCAGCTGTTAACCTTATGGATATTCCTTTGTATGTTAACTGTTGCTTTTCCCTTGCTGCTTTCAATATTTTTTCTTTGTATTTAATTTTTGAGAGTTTGATCAATATGTGTCTTGGCATGATTCTCCTTGTATTTATCCTGTATGGGACTCTCTGTGCTTCCTGGACTTGATTGACCACTTCCTTTCCCATATTAGGGAAGTTTTCAACTATAATCTCTTCAAATATTTTCTCAGTCCCTTTCTTTTTCTCTTCTTTTTCTGGAACCCCGATAATTCAAATGTTGGTGCATTTAATGTTGTCCCAGAGGTCTCTGAGACTGTCCTCAATTCTTTTCATTCTTTTTTGTTTATTCTGCTCTGCAGTAGTTATTTCCACTATTTTATCTTCCAGGTCACTTATCCATTCTTCTTCCTCAGTTATTCTGCTATTGATTCCTCCTAGAGAATTTCTAATTTCATTTATTGTGTTGTTCATCACTGTTTGTTTGCTCTTTAGTTCTTCTAGGTCCATATTAAACATTTCTTGTATTTTCTCCATTCTATTTCCAAGATTTTGGATCATCTTTACTATCATTACTGTGAATTCTTTTTCAGGTAGACTGCCTATTTCCTCTTCATTTGTTTGGTCTGGTGGGTGTTTACCTTGCTCCTTCATCTGCTGCATATTTCTCTGTCTTCTCATTTTGCTTGACTTACTGTGTTCGGAGTCTCCTTTTCGCAGGCTACAGGTTCATAGTTCCTGTTGTTTTGGGCGTCTGCCCCCAGTGGGTAAGGTTGGTTCAGTGGGTTGTGTAGGTTTCCTGGTGGAGGGGACTGGTGCCTGTGTTCCAGTGGATGAGGCTGGATCTTGTCTTTCTGGTGGGCAGGACTGCGTGAGGTGTCTGCAAAACACACTGCGTGTGTTTTGGGGTGTCTGTTAACTTATTATGATTTTAGGCAGCCTCTTTGCTAGTGGGTGGGGTTGTGTTCCTGTCTTGCTAGTTGTTTGCCATGGGGTGTCCAGCACTATAGCTTGCAGGTCGTTGAGTGCAGCTGGGTCTTAGTGTTGAGATGGAGCCACCTGGGAGACCTCTCACTGATTGATATTACGTGGGGCTGGGAGGTGTCTGGTGGTCCAATGTCCTGAACTCAGCTCTCCCACGTCAGAGGCTCAGGCCTCACAGCTGGCCAGGGCACCAAGACCCTATCAGCCACACGGCTGTTGGGAAGTCTGAGGTCTTCTTCCAGCGTTCAGTAGGTGTTCTGTAGGAGTTGTTCCACATGTAGATGTATTTTTGATGTATTTTGGGGGAGGAAGGTTATCTCTACATCTTACTCCTCCGCCATCTTGAAGGTCCTCTCTCTTTACACCTTTTAAAATGAAGTTGAGGAACAGTACCCACCACCTGGCATTATGTCAGTAAAATCTAGGAGTTGTATAATTTTCAGAAGGCCAGTGGAAATGCTTCTAGTTAATTCAGAAATAGAAATGGCTATACCGATGCAACCATAAGTCAGTTAATGGATAAAGATACTTATTTTTTGTAACATTATTTCAGAAGTCCTTTTTGTTGTCCCGAATTTAAACCAAGACATATTCATCAAGTCTGTACTAATATACAGCTGATGGTTCTAGAAGTTTTGTTGTGAAATGCTCCCTTATAGGAAGTTCCAACATATCAGTGGAAGGGAGAGTAAAAATCCTCTTGGGAAGAAATTCGTTCACACCTCTAGGAATCACAGCCTAAAGCATTCACACCATTAGAAGAGCCTGCAATCTGAAAACTACCATGTGATTTTTCTGAGCATTTTCTTAGGAAGATGGAAGAGGCATCAGTGTCTCTCCATGTGGTTCTATCCATTGCACCAGATCTTTTGAAAATTTTGAAAATAATAAAGAGTCTGAAAATCTAATCAAACTAGACACCCAGTAGCCAGTAAGTGACCCCAGTTGGGTAGGTACTGAAACTTAACGGTATATTGAGACTCTGAGGTGACTTCTGACCACACCAGTCACTATCAAAGCCTGTAATTCTTCTTGTCTTTCATGGCTTGTTGGGGGAATTTGTGTGTGTGTGTTTGTGTGTGTGTGCAAAATTTGGCCTCACTTAAGTTTATCAACAGTTGATTATTGATGATACTCTTCAGATCTTTTTCTAATACTTCATAGACATCATGCTTTCTGAGGTCCCAAGGATACTCTTCAGTTTTGAAGTGTTCTAAACTCACAGATCAATCAAGGAAAAGCTTGAGGGCAGATATAGGGAAATCTTCCATTACTTCAGTGTATCAAATATCAAAGGAACATAAAGGTATGTGAGGTTACATATTCCAAGACCATATTACCTTATTAGAAACTAGCTGGATAACCTTAAGCAAGTTACTTAACCTCTCAGAGCTCTAGTTTCCTCATCTGTACAACAGGAATAAAATACTTTACTCACAGAACCATTACAAGGGTTTAATAAGACATAATACACATAATACATGTGAATGCAAATAGCACATTGCCTGGCAGCCAGTGAAGTTTTAGTAAATATGGTTGCCATGTGTCTGGTTTTAAACCAGACAGTTCAGTATTAGAGTTTTCTTTCTGAGAAACAGATTAAGAAAAGACCAGATATATAAATGTAAATATGAGTAAGTGCTATTATTACTACCATGACATGTCTTATGCATGAATTCTGGAGCTTCCTCTCACTAGGACAGTTTGCCACGAGGAATGAGAGAGAGCACACTCCACCAAGACATGCTTCAAGCACAACCACATGGGAGAGCCCAGTACACACTTTGCCAAGTACCAAATTCCATTGCCACTGTGAGCCAGGTGCAAGGGGTGGGCCCTGCAGTTGTTCTTATTGTTTCCTTTTACAGGTACAATTCCTTACAGTGTGTTTTATTTCATCTCCTTGTGGTCCTTTCCAGTAAGAGATATTTGGCAGTTTAATACTAATGAACTGACTGCTTAAAAATTAAGAATATTGAGTTTTTAATTCAATTCCCAAATTGCTTAAGAAAAAAGTCAATATTTTTTCCAGTAAGAAATTTATTTTTACCAAAATTAACAATTTTTGTCACGCGCTCTGGACAGGTCAGCACAGTAACTCCTGCGTCCACATTCCCTTGAGTTTGAACTTGTTTTGCCCAAAGACCTCTGCTCAGGAAAGCCCAAATGGCCTATTGCTGCTTGCAGGTGGCACCCCTCCATAAGATCAAAGTGTGATCATGACCTCAATGCCCGCTTGAGAAAGGAGTCTAATCAACTTTGCTGGCCTGGGTGATACTTACCCAATTTGGATTACATGTCATTTCCACCAAAGAGAGACAAGCCTTGTTGAACTTCTCCATTGCCTACTGGAAAAACTGTGCCACAGTGTTGGACTCAACAGCCTAAAGTTGCTTTCTAGAATGTCAAACATATATTGTTTTCTAACCTAATTTTAACACACACTTCAGTTTCTTTCCAAAGGCATCTCACCTGATAGTGCTAGGCCCCTGATTATCCTCAAAATACCAGAGACTTCAAATGCTCTCTCCCCAAGAAGAATGTGACCTATAGAACAACCACACCCCAACTGAAGTTTTAAACACTTCCCAGGGGTGAAGTCGAGATTTCCAAAGGATATGAGGTTAGGCCCTTACAGTCTGTACTGAACCCAATCTTGGGAGAAGATCCCCTTTCTCAGGAAAAGCCTGCTCGCTGAGTTGTTGCCTACAAATGTAGCACTGATGTCCATGACCATGTGCCTGTGCTCAAGCTTAGAAGAGTGAAGTTGGATATAGTTCCTCGGTTCTGTGGTTCTCCTGCCACCGTAAGTTCTTATGTCCCATGATTTGACTGACCCAATTTAGACTAAGTAGGTTGAACAATTAATTGCTCAGGGTGACTGTGGATTCATGGCTTTAATTGGGATGAAGGAGGTTTTCCATATGGCAAATATTTGAGGCATTCAACAATTATACAAACTATGTACATTCAGTTATCCTTCAAAAAGGGCATTTTAAGAACGTGTTATTTTAGAATCTGACATCATGCCATCCTTAGTTCTTCCACAGAAGTGAGGGAAGAGTAGTGTTTTAGTCAGTTTGAGCTACTGTAACATAATGCAAAAGACTGTATGGCTAAACCCTAAATATTTATTTCTCACATTCTGGAGACTGGGAGGTCTGAGATCAAGGTGCCAGCAGATTTAACATCTGGTGAGGGCCTGCTCCCTCGTTTGTAGATGGCGGCCTTCTTGCTGTATCCTCACATGGCAGAGAAAGAAAAAGCTCTGGTCTCTCTTGTTCTGCTGAGAATGACACTAATCCCATCATAAGGACCCCAAGCTCATAATCTCATCTAAACTTAATTACCTCCCAAAGTCTCCAGATGGGGGTTGGGGGTTGGGGCTTCAATTTATGGATTTGGGGGGGACACAAATAATCTGTAACAGGTAGAGAAGAAAGAAGGCTGGAAGCTACATTTGGTGGCTTAGACTGTATTCTTTTTTATTCTAACGTAATTTGATTCACATTTTATTATAAGAGTAGTACATGCTCATTACAGAAAAATGTTGAAAATATTTTAAAAGGATGATTTAATCAAAATCACATAGCTTTTTTTTTTAACTTCAGGACTTCTCAGTCCTTTAATATGCAAATACATGTTACATCAAGAATGCTTTTCCACAGACCACCTATTCATTGTTCCAAGAAACACAGCTTAGGAGATGCTATTCTAGGGATGCTCATAGTTTAGGACATAATTTTACACTATGCTAACAATTTTTGTAAATTCTTCCTTGGGAATTATTTGCTAGTGAGGTGCAGCTTGAGAAGGAGATGGAAAGCTACAATACACACCACTGAGTAAAGAGCACATGGAAAGCCAGAAGTAGGATGAAGATGAAGACACGAGACATCTGGTCCCAGGATGACAAACATTTCTTCCTTTATAACTGGCCCAGGCATGTACTATCTTTGCAAATAAATAAGCTCATATACAGTGCTGTGCCTTGTACTGTATCCTGCTTTCCCTCACTTACATGTTCTTCATCCCTTCACTTCAAAAGCCCATTGTGGAAAAAACTTCACTCTGCATATACTTGTTGGGAATTACATGTTAAATACAAATAGTCCCAATGTCCAGTTCAGGATTTCCACTTCTACCTCCTTTTTTAAACTTCACCTTTTGGAGGATGACTCTCTCACTATTTGATGCAAGACAGATCTCTTGTTTTTTCTTTTTGTAGCATATCAGAAAGTCTTACAGAATATGGTCCCATGTTCTCTGTTTTACAATTCTTCACATCTACATTTTCTCTGACTTTCTTAACTTTCAAAGAGACTGCCCTAAATAGATGTCTCTGCCTTAACATTTGGGCCAGCAGTTCTGGTGACCCTACCTCTAAGAGGCACACTACTAATATCACAAGTTCACATCTGCGAAGTCACTTCCATGTGCCTGACACTGCACTAAGCAAGTTACATAGATTATCTCATTTAATCCTTACCCAATCAAACCAAACCAAACCAGATGTTTGCAATCCCCTTTCTACAGATAAGGACGCCTAGGCTTGGCAACTTTTCCATAATTTCACAGTGACAGAGCAGGATTTGAATCCAGGGATTTCTGACTCCAAAATTCATAATCATAGTCTAGAGCAATGCTTTTCAAAACTTGGTCCCTGAAACAGCGGCAGCAGCAGCACTTGGGACCTTGTTACAAATGTAAATTCTCAGGCCCGACTCCAGAAAAATCAAAAACTCTACAGAGAGACCTTCAAGAGGGTGGAGGAGTAAGACCTGGAGATCACCTTCCTCCTCACTAATACATCAGAAATACATTTACATGTGGGACAACTCCTACAGAACACCTACTGACTGCTGGCAGAAGACCTCAGACTTCCCAAAAGCCGGGTGGCTGACAGGGTCTCGGTGCTCCAGCCAGATGTGAGGCCTGTGCCTCTGAGGTGGGAGAGCCGAGTTCAGGACATTGGTCCACCAGAGAACTCTTGGCTCCACATAATATCAAATGGCAGAAGCTCTCCCAGAGATATCCATCTCAACAATAACACCCAGCTCCATTCAACATGCAGCAAGCTACAGTGCTGGACCCCCTATGTCAAACAACTAGCAAGACAGGAACACAATCCCACCCATTAGCAGAGAGACTGCCTAAAATCATAATAAGGTCACAGACACCCCAAAACACACCACCAGATGCAGTCCTGCCCACCAGAAAGACAAGATCCAGCCTCATCCACCAGAACACAGGCACTAGTCCCCTTCACCAGGAAGCCTACACAACCCACTAAACCAACCTCACCCACTGGGGGCAGACACCAAAAACAACGCGAACTACGAACCTGCAGCCTGCAAAAAGGAGACTCCAAACACAGTAAGTTAAGCAAAATGAGAAGACAGAAAAGCACAGAGCAGATGAAGGAGCAAGGTAAACACCCACCAGACCAAACAAATGAAGAGGAAATAGGCAGTCCACCTGAAAAAGAATTCACAGTAATGACAGTAAAGATGATCCAAAATCTTGGAAATAGAATGGAGAAAATACAAGAAATGTTTAATATGGACCTAGAAGAACTAAAGAGCAAATGAACAGTGATTAACACCACAATAAATGAAATTAAAAATACTCTAGGAGGAATCAATAGCAGAATAACTGAGGAAAAGGACGGAGAAGTGACCTGGAAGATAAAATGGTGGAAATAACTACTGCAGAGCAGAATAAACAAAAAAGAATGAAAAGAATTGAGGACAGTCTCAGAGACCTCTGGGACAACATTAAATGCAACAACACTTGGAATTATAGGGGTTCCAGAAGAAGAAGAGAAAAAGAAAGGGACTGAGAAAATATTTGAAGAGATTATAGTTGAAAACTTCCCTAATATGGGAAAGGAAATGGTCAGTCAAGTCCAGGAAGCACAGAGAGTCCCATACAGGATAAATTCAAGGAGAAACATGCCAAGACACATACTGATCAAACTCTCAAAAATTAAATACAAAGAAAAAATATTGAAAGCAGCAAGGGAAAAGCAACAAATAACATACAAGGGAATCCCCATAAGGTTAACAGCTGACCTTTCAGCAGAAACTCTGCAAGCCAGAAGGGAATGGCAGGACATATTTAAAGTGATGAAAGGGAAAAATCTACAACCAAGATTACTCTACCCAGCAAGGAGCTCATTCAGATTTGACGGAGAAATTAAAACCTTTACAGACAAGCAAAAGCTAAGAGAATTCAGCACCACCAAACCAGCTTTACAACAAATGCTGAAGGAACTTCTCTAGGCAGGAAACACAAGAGAAGGAGAAGACATACAATAACAAACCCAAAACAATTAAGAAAATGGTAATAGGAACATACATATCGATAATTACCTTAAATGTAAATGGATTAAACACTTCCACCAAAAGACACAGATTGGCTGAATGGATACATAAACAAGGCCCATATATATGCTGTCTACAAGAGAGCCACTTCAGACCTAGGGAAACATACACACATACTGAAAGTGAGGGAACAGAAAAAGATATTCCATACAATTGGAAATTAAAAGAAAGCTGGAGTAGCAATTCTCATATCAGACAGAATAGGCTTTAAAATAAAGACTATTACAAGAGACAAAAGGACACTACATAATGATCAAAGGATCACTCCAAGAAAATATAACAATTGTAAATATTTATGCACCCAACAGAGGAGCACCTCAATACATCAGGCAAATGCTAACAGGCATAAAAGGGGAAATCAACAGTAACACAGTCATAGCAGGGGACTTTAACACCCCACTTTCACCAGTAGACAGATCATCCAAAATGAAATTAAATAGGGAAACACAAGCTTTAAATGATACATTAAAGAAGATGGACTTAATTGATCTTTATAGCACATTCCATCCAAAAACAACAGAATACACTTTCCTCTCAAGTGCTCATGGAAAATTCTCCAGGATAGATCATATCTTGGGTCACAAATCAAGCCTTGGTAAATTTAAGAAAACTGAAATCATATCAAGTATCTTTTCTGACCACAACGCTATGAGACTAGATATCAATTACAGGAAAAAAACTGTAAAAAATACGAACACATGGAGGCTAAACAATATGTTACTAAATAACCAAGAAATCACTGACGAAATCAGAGGAAATCAAAAAATACCTAGAAACAAATAACAATGAAACCATGACGACCCAAAACCTGTGGGATGCACCAAAGCAGTTCTAAGAGGGAAGTTTATAGCAATACAGTAACACCTCAAGAAACAGGAAACATCTCAAATTAACAACCTAAACTTACACCTAAAGCAATTAGGGAAAGAAAAACAAAAAACCCCTAAGTTAGCAGAAGGAAAGAAATCATAAAGATCGGATCAGAAATAAATGAAAAAGAAATGAAGGAAACAATAGCAAAGATCAATAAAACTAAAAGCTGGTTCTTTGAGAAGATAAACAAAATTGATAAACCATTACCCAGACTCATTAAGAAAAAAAGCGAGAAGACTCACATCAACAGAATTAGAAATGAAAAAGGAGAAGTAACAACTGACACGGCAGAAATACAAAGGATCATGAGAGATTACTGCAAGCATCTTTATGCCAAAAAAATAGACAACCTGGAAGAAATGGACAAATTCTTAGAAAAGCACAACCTCCCAAGACTGAACCAGGAAGCAACAGAAAACATAAACGGACCAATCATAAACACTGAAATTGAGACTATGATTAAAAATCTTCCAACAAACAAAAGCCCAGGACCAGATGGCTTCACAGGTGAATTCTATCAAACATTTAGAGAAGAGCTAACACCTATCTTTCTCAAACTCTTCCAAAATATAGCAGGGGGAAGAACACTCCCAAACTCATTCTACGAGTTCACCATCACCCTGATACCAAAACCAGACAAAGATGTCACAAAAAAAGAAAACTACAGGCCAGTATCACTGATGAACATAGATGCAAAAATCCTCAACAAAATACTAGCAAACAGAATCCAACAGCACATTAAAAGGATCATACACCATGATCAAGTGGGGTTTACCCCAGGATGCAAGGATTCTTCAATAAATGAAATCAACCAATGTGATATACCATATTAACAAATTGAAGGAGAAAAACCATACGATCATCTCAATAGATGCAGAAAAAGCTTTTGACAAAATTCATCACCCATTTATGATAAAAACTCTCCAGAAAGTAGGCATAGAGGGAACTTACCTCAACATAATAAAGGCCGTATATGACAAACCCATAGCCGACATCATTCTCAGTGGTGAGAAACGGAAACCATCTCCTCTACGATCAGGAACAAGACAAGGTTGCCTACCCTTGCCATTGTTATTCAACATAGTTTTGGAAGTTTTAGTCACAGCCATGAGAGAAGAAAAAGAAATATAAAAGGAACACAAATCGGAAAAAAAGAAGTAAAACTGTCACTGTTTGCAGATGACATGATACTATACATAGAAAATTCCAAAGATGCTACGAGAAAACTACTAGAGCTAATCAATGAATCTGGTAAAGTAGGAGAATACAAAATTAATGCACAGAAATCTGTTTCATTCCTATACACTACTGATGAAAAATCTGAAAGGGAAATTAAGGAAACACTCCCATTTACCACTGCAACAAACAGAATAAAATACCTAGGAATAAACCTACCTAAGGAGACAAAAGACTTGTATGCAGAAAACTATAAGACACTGATGAAAGAAATTAAAGATGATACAAACAGATGGAGAGATATACCATGTTCTTGGATTGGAAGAATCAACACTGTGAAAATGACTATACTACCCAAAGCAATCTACAGATTCAATGCAATCCCTATCAAACTACCAATGGGTTTTTTCACAGAACTAGAACAAAAAATTTCACAATTTGTATGGAAACACAAAAGACCCCGAATAGCCAAAGCAATCCTGAGAAAGAAAAACACAGCTGGAGGAATCAGGCTCCCGGAGTTCAGACTATGCTACAAAGCTACAGTAATCAAGACAGTATGGTACTGGCACAAAAACAGAAATATAGATCAATGCAACAGGATAGAAAGCCCAGAGATAAACCCACTCACATATGGTCACCTTATTTTTGATAAAGGAGGCAAGAGTATGCAATGGAGAAAAGACAGCCTCTTCAATAAGTGGTGCTGGGAAAACTGGACAGCTACATGTAAAAGAGTGAAATTAGAATAGTCCCTAATACCGTACACAAAAATAAACTCAAAGTGGATTAAAGACCTAAATGTAACACTATAAAACTCTTAGAGGAGAACATACGCAGAACACTCTATGACATAAATCACAGCAAGAGCCTTTTTGACCCACCTCGTAGAGAAATGGAAATAAAAAGAAAAATAAACAAATGGGACCTAATGAAACTTAAAATCTTTTGCACGGCAAAGGAAACCATAAACAAGACCAAAAGACAACCCTCAGAATGGGAGAAAATATTTGCAAACGAAGCAACTGACAAAGGATTCATCTCCAAAAGTTACAAGCAGCTCATGCAGCTCAATATCCAAAAAACAAACAACCCAATCCAAAAATGGGCAGAAGACCTAAATAGACATTTCTCCAAAGAAGATATACAGATTCCCAACAAACACATGAAAGAATGCTCAACATCACTCACTAATCATTAGAGAAATGCAAATCAAAACTACAATGAGGTATCACCTCACACCTCTGAGAATGGCCATCATCAAAAGATCTGCAAACAATAAATGCTGGAGAGGGTGTGGAGAAAAGGGAACCCTCTTGCACTGTTGGTGGGAATGTATATTGATACAGCCACTATGGAGAATAGTATGGAGGTTCCTTAAAAAACTAAAAATAGGACTACCATACGACCTAGCCATCCCACTACTGGGCATACACCCTGAGAAAACCATAATTCAAAAAGAGTCATGTACCACAATGTTCACTGCAGCACTATTTACACTAGCCAGGACGTGGAAGCAACCTAAGTTCCATCGACAGCTGAATGGATAAAGAAGATGTGGCACATATATACAATGGAATATTACTCAGCCATTAAAAGAAACGAAATTGAGTTATTTGTAGTGAGGTGGATGGACCTAGAGTCTGTCATACAGAGCGAAGTAAGTCAGAATGAGAAAAATAAATACTGTACGCTGCCATATATATATGGAATCTAAAAAAAAATGGTTCTGAAGAACCTAGGGGCAGGACAGGAATAAAGATGCAGACGTAGAGAATTGACCTGAGGATACGGGGAGGGGAAAGGGTAAGCTGGGACGAAGTGCGAGAGTGGCATGGACTTATATATACTACCAAATGTAAAATAGATAGCTAGTGGGAAGCAGCCACATAGCACAGGGAGATCAGCTCAGTGCTTTGTGACCACCTAGAGGGGTGGGATAGGGAGGGTGGGAGGGAGATGCAAGCGGGAGGAGATATGGGGATATATGTGTATATATAGCTGATTCACTTTGTTATAAAGCAGAAACGAACACATCATTGTATAGCAATTATACTCCAATAAAGATGTTAAATAAATAAATCAAAATAAAAAGGAGAAAAAAAAACTGCACAGAAGACCATGTAAAAGAAACAAACTCTAGAGATCTGGTGTGTATATATACACACACCACACACAGACACACACACACACACACAAAAAATGGAATATTATCCAGCCATAAAGAAGAAAGCCTGCCTTTTGTAACAACATGAATAAAACTTATTATGCTAAGCAAAATAAGACAAAGTAAGGCAAATACTCTATGTTCTTACTTATACGTGGAATCTAAGAAAAGCCAAACTAACAGAAATAGAGAGTAGAATGGTGGTTGCCAGGGGCTGGGGGTGGGGGAAATGGGGACATGTTGGTTATAGGCTACGAACTCCAAACTATAGGAGTAAGAAGATCGGGCTCTAGTGCATATTATGGTGATTATAATTAACAATCCTGTATTACAAACTTGAAAATTAAGAGAGTTGATGTTAAATATCACCACAAACAAAAAAATCATAATTATGTGAGGTAGTAGAGGTGTTAACTAACCTTATAGTGGTTATCATTTTGCAATAATTACATGTATATTATCATATTGTACACCTTAAGCTTACATGTGTTGTATGTCAATAATATCTCAATTAATCTAGAGAGAAAAGAGGAACTCCGAAGGTGAGGCCCAGCAATCTGTGTTTTATCTAGCCCTCCAGGCGATTCTGATGTATGCTAATGTTTAAAAACAACTGTTCTGGAAACCAAGCTGGAAGACTTTAGGTTAAAGGTGAGGGATAATTTTCTGGTGTGATGTTAACACTACCGTGGGGCATCTCAAAAGGCTGGCCTGGGATCGCCCCATTTGGCTCTGATAGATGGGAGCTGTCCTGTGTCTCTAGGAACTTTCCATCTTTATTGCTCGTGTCTCAAGCATAGAGTACCACATCACCAAATCCTAGAGCGACAGCTCAGCATTCTCTAACACCACCAAAAAAATCTCACACTTAAAGTTTAACCTAACGGAGAACAGGATATTCTGATCACATGTGTAGGCGCTGAAAAAACAATCGACAGGAACAGGGAGCGTGTCATGGTTGCTTTCTCCCCACGCACTCGCCCTCTGCAGGGCCATGCCATATATTAGTGGGCATTTCACATCAGCCAATTCAGATTCCCCTGTCAGACAAATCCCACCTGTGAGCACTGCTGTCTACACCACATAACACCACATAGATCAAGAGTGAGGAGAGGCCAAAGTCATGAACACCACAGCTTTCCATAAAAGTTAATTAATGACAGAAGCATATTGCTGGGAATGGCAACATGGCCGTTATTTATGGCTCAGGAAACCCCAACTGTAGGGATTTGCCTTTTCCTTTCTCCCAGCCCCAGCTCTACCCATGAGTTTACTCACCCCATTACAGTAACTTCATGAATCATTTGCCAAGTTAGCAAGAATGTAGCATGGAATCTATAAAAATTAATACAACAGCTGGATATCCAACACACATCCCAAGAGAAACAGACCACCCTGTGGATGCCATCCTGTTCTTTTCTATCCCTGTATCTCAACACTTCTTTCACACTTCACATTTCTACCCCTGGTAAGAGTTCCAACCTGTCACCCCCAAGGAAAGGATTTCCCCAAGGAACCCTTGCTGCTGAAAGGCTTCTAGAAACCTCCTTTCTCCCTTCCCAGCCATACCATTACACACAAGCATGGGCTGACCACTAGGAGAATAGCTCATCACCAACAGACTGTCACCACTTTGGGAGGCTGTGCAGCGCTGTGGTGAAAAGTTTCCCTCTGGCTTCAAATTCCAGTAAAGTGTTCATAGTGTCCTCATCTATAAAATGGGCCCAATAATATTCACCTTTGAAGGTTGCTGTGAGGTTTGAACCAAGCTGACATGAGCTGAGCGACACCCAGTGCTATTAAGGCCGAACAAACCTTCGTGGTGCGACTTTTCCCCCTCAGAAGGCCATGTGCCCCAACAAGCTCAGACTAGTATTTTCCACAAACCCTATACTGCTGCCCACACAGATTTTAGAAGGAGGTGGTCTGAAGGTGATACAATTTTTTATGTGTGTGCATTTTTCTGAGGAAGGTCTAGAGCTTTCAGCTCATTCTCTAAGGCACTCATGACCACTGCAGGGTCTCAGGAGGAGAAAGAAAGAAAACTGAACTCTGGAAAAGCTAAGAAAGCAAGAATGCACATTTATGCTGGAGAAGACGGTTCCATGTGTCGGAAAGAGTATTGCACTGTAAGTCACATAACTGGTGTTTTACTCTCCTCTCCCATAAACAAACTGTGGCAAATCCCTTCTCAGAGCTCAGTTTCCATTTCTTTATGTTTGAAATGGACATCATAGCGACTCCTCACCTCACTTCATACAGTTGTGGGCATCAAAATAGGTAACAGATATGAAAGCATCTTTTCAAGCAGAAAACACCACCCCAATAAATGTATGATACTCAAGGTTCAGATGCCTTATCAAGATTCCAATGGACAAACAGCTTCACCAACTGGCCATTGCAGTCCACAAAATTATAAGGAAATTTACCATGCAGTGAGTTATATTGTTCTTTTTGTTCTGCTTACGTGAAATAGCATAGTTATCTCCGGAATATGTTTTAAAAATAAGCAAGCAGGAATCCTTTGTGGGAGATGGTTTGATTCCACTCGATCCACTATAATCCTTAGAGCTACCCGGCATCCCTCCGTGGTTTGCTTTAATTGCATGTCACTGCTAACTTCCTTGTAAAGAGACAGCCTCTGCCATTCCTTCTAATTATCCAAATCGCCAGCCACTGTGTGTGGCCTTACCTAAGGCTTTTAACCAGCAGTAATGTCACTAAATCAAAGCAAGTGGGAAGTGTCCCTGTTGGAGTGACTCTAATAAATGCTACATGACATTCCTTGAAGACTGTTTGGAAATATTCTCTTCAGAGTTACACCAATTCCAACATGATAACTCATCAGCTAAAAAGAGTCATAACCAGAAGTCCACATGTAAACCATATATCTCTTACCTCCTGTTGCTAAAGGATCCACATTTCATCTAGAAAGGACATAAATCTGGCAATCTCACTTCAGGCTTAGCCCATCCACCTGAGAAAGAATATTATATAGTTCAATACAATTATGCCGCTGTTTCTGTAGGTCCCCTAAGTCCAGCATCAGTTGATATTGGCATTGATAATAATAATAACAAAACACCATTTATTGATGTCTTCCTACATGCAAATGTCACGTGAACCTCCTTCTATACATTATCTCACTTGATCAGCACAATCCTGTGTTCAGCTATCGTTCCCAGTCCAGTTTTCCCAGAACCATTTATTGAAGAGGCTGTCTTTTCTCCATTGTATATCCTTGCCTCCTTTGTCATAGATTGGCTGACCATAGGTGCGTAAGTTTATGTCTGGGCTTTCTATCTTGTTCCATTGATCTATGTTTCTGTTTTTGTGCCAGTACCATATTGTCTTGATTACTTGATTACAGTCTGAAGTCAGGGAGTCTGATTCCTCCAGCTCCGTTTTTTTCCCTCAAGACTGCTTTGGCTATTCGGGGTCTTTTGTGTCTCCATACAAATTTTAAGATTTTTTGTTCTGGTTCTGTAAAAAACGCCATTGGTGATTTGATAGGGATTGCTTTGAATCTGTAGATTGCTTTGGGTAGTATAGTCATTTTCACAATATTGATTCTTCCAATCCAAGAACATGGTATATCTCCATATTCATCAGAAATATTATCATCTGTATTTCAGCATTTTACCATGAAGCTCCAGAGTTTTAAAATGTATGCTGCACATTTTTGATTTGTGTTCTAGTAAACATGGGTGTGTATGGCTCCTGAAAATTAAAAATTATGTACGTAAGAGTATATAAGGCTGTACATTTATGGTCCAGACACTTTCTTATGTGTATGTTGTATGTTAATAAAAAGTTTCAAAACTGTATCTATGTGGATCTGAATATTCATGTTTCATCACTATTTTCTGTACTTTCTCAAAATGACCATCAAGCTGTTACTACCCCTTTTTAATTTTCCCCAGAATGATTTTCCTTTACAATGAAAATCTGTGGAACAGCATCTTGGTAAATTTCTTGGCAAATCTTTGTTGACATTAGAAAACTGGTTATCTCACGCCACACATCAAGTCCAAATCCCTGATCCAGATACCCAAGCAGCTCTCTGTTTAGTAGCTCTTGCTTAGAAAGTCAAAAAGGAGTTCATGACAAATAGAAGAGCAGATGAAAAGAGGGTTCTACCCTTTCCCTGTTGACCCTGTTACCAGGCAAGCACAGTGCTCGCCCACAGGATACCGGGTAGGGAGGAAGGCTGTTTTGTTGAGATGATGGGAATTTCCTGGGAAAACTCTGTCCCTCCTGCCCATCCGAATGAGGTCTGAATAGAAACACTTCCTAGGATAAATACTGCTCCCTGGTCTCAGTCCTGTAACCCAGAGTTTTGTGTAATCTTTCATCCCTCTTCCCCCATTACCAGTCAGAGCAACCATTAGACAACTGGGAATAGATGGACAATAAGGTTTAAATGCTTTTTTCAAATAGTTAAACCAAAGCCTTTGTTGCTATATTTAATTCACACACTTGCTCAATTCTAATCAGCTGTGATAAGCTAATTCTTATCTATTTTTTTATCAATGTTATCTGCATTAGAAACTTATCTATCAAAGGGCAGAGATTCAATAAATGTAGCTCTGTGGGCAGACTCAGATGGTGAAACAAAGACCCACCTACCACCAAAACAAACATCAACAGCAAAACAGTGCTCCAAACAAGAGAGATATTTGAATACAAGCTGTGCAGGGCTAGTATAGCAGCTCCACATCATTAAGAACATATGAATTATTAGATCTTGTTGCTCTGCCATCCTCAACAAGTGCCATCCATCTCATGGTCTAAGACAGCTATTTCAGATGTCACCATCACATCCACCTTCTAGCCACTGGCAGGAGGAAAAGGGAAAATGGGGGACATGTCTCTTTTCTCTAAGGGCATAACCCATAAATGGACCACCACACTTCCATGCACATTCCATCGGCCAGAATGTAATCACATGGCCATACCTTGCCTGAAAGGGAGGCTGGGAAATGTGGTCATTAGCTGGACAGCCATATGCTCTGTTAAAATTTGGAGACTCTATTTCTAAAGAAACAAGTAGAGAATGGATATTGGGAGACAACAAGTGAAACATGCAGTAATTCATCCATCCATGTATTCATTCATTAACACTGGATGCCTAATGAATGCCTGGAAACTGTGCTAGTGTTAGGACTACACCAATAAAACACCATCCTCCAATCCCTACCTCAATGGATTTATTGTCTAGTGAGGAAATACACATGGAAACAAACTGTTAAAAAACAAACTGCTCTACTGGGATTATACACAAAGTACAACACTCTGCCTAGGAGAACCAGGAAAGCTCAGTGGATGCAGCCTTTGCACTGACACTTGTGACAACCTAGATGGGTAGGATGGGGGTGTGGGTGGGAAAGAGGTCCAAGAGGGAGGGAATATAGGTGTACATATAGCTGATTCACTTCATTGTACAGCAGAAACTAACACAACATTGTAAAGCAATTTTACTCCAATAAAAAATAAATAAAAAGAAAGACAGTAGTAATCACTTAATAATAATAGCATTTCTTTTCAAGAACTGTTCTAAATACTTTATACATATTTATTTAATCCCTCCATGATAGAAACCATCATTATTCCCACTTTACAAATGAGAAAACTGAGACATTATAAGTGATCAAATTGAGATATGAACGTGTGTAGTCTGACTCCAGAGCCTATACTGCCTTTCATGAGAAGGAAAGGGTCCAACCTTGTCACCTAAATCTCCCAATGCCTTCTTGGCATGTAGAAGAAAGGAACAATAGAAGGGGAGAAGAAAATGAAAGATTAGAGAGTCTCAGAAGCCTACGTAAGACACAGCATGATGGAACTCAAAATGCGATGCAAGTGCCTTGACTTCCAGCTCTCTCTCTGGAGGCATTCTTGAGGTACATTCTAAGGATACGTTGAAGGGTGACAAAGACCTGTGGAATGTTCTCCAGATTATGGTTTACCAAATATATGATTATATTTGTTCCCTTATTCAAAAAGTAATTTTGATGGGATTTACTAAAAATTAGACATCAATTCAACACCCTCCTTCTAGAACCAACATAATAATCCCCTAATTCTGGGGTGGTACTGTTTGTGTTGGCATGAGGGGAAGCAATTTTGCAACATAGGAGGGGTTCATAACCTAAAAGAAGTTTTGCTTTCATTGAAATCAATGATGCGTTTAGAGAAGCTCTTCTGCCTTGATTATCCTGCTAGACAAAACAGAATTCATTCATTTGCAACCGTTATTTATTACGGTCTATTATTCTAAACAGATTCACTTTTATTTAAAATGTGCTGGTCCTAAAAGATGAGGGGAAAAATACATTCATGAAAGCTTGGTAATATTTCAGCAAGTTTCAATGACTCTCTTTTTCTCCTATTTTCTCCTGGTCATTTCCCACCCTTGATTAGTAATTTTACACCCTAATAATAAAATATGAAATACTTTTTAATACTGCCATTGTGGTAAAAGTGCTTAGTTTTTATGATGTGTCTCCAGAGATAGATCTTCAGCAGTACATAGTGAGGTTAATTCAGCATAAAATAGTATAATACCTTTCTTATTTCTGTTCACTCATTTAGAAATTATGGGACAAATTCTAGCAAAAGGTTCACCCCACTGACTGGAAACTAGTGTTTTAAAAGACTGAGGTTCTCCTATTCTCTTTAGGGAGGTTAAAAATGTTTCCAATCAACTTTTAAAAAACCTAGTAAACAGGAGTTATTTCCCATTTTTGTTTCCTCAGATTCTTAGGAGAATTTACCATTATTGAAAGCCTTACAATTACTGGAGGTAACTCTCCCATCCAGATAACCAGCTACTCACCCTTCTCAGGGTCTCCCTTTCCCTGAATACTTATGAAATGAGATCTGGAAACCTAACAATCCTTTTCCACTCTGCCATTTTGTGAAGACACTAATAATATTTCCTTTGGCCATATTTTTCATTTGTGAGAGGCAGAGAAACAAGTTAGCTACTTGGGAACACAGTGGTGAAGCCAGGAAAACAAAAAAAGAAAACAACAGGAATTCTCTCCCTTGGTCTCTGAGCTACACTTTAAAACAGATCTCCTGGGGACTCCCTGGTGGTCCACTGGTTAAGACTCCATCCTTCAAAAGCAAGGGGCGTGGGTTCAATCCCTACTCAGGGAGCTAAGATGCCACATGCTGTGCAGCCCAGCCAAGAAAATATAAAAACAACAACAACAAAAAAAACCCCCAGATTTCCTCAACTCTGGGGCTTGGGGGCAGTGACACCCGCCTGTGAGATTCATTTCCCTCCCAGAAAGTCACAGCACCCTGTCTCCCAACAGGCACTGGCATCAGACAGGGTAAAATGAATATAAATTTCATATATGCAATTATACTCACTCTTCCTAATACCAGCACTTACAAAAGTCCAAATTGGGCTTATACAATAAGCTATGTTATAACAATCTCACAGTCGCTTTTACTTTCAATCTCTAATGACTGCTTGTCACTCCTGTGCTTCCTTTCATAAAAAGACAAAGTTCCTGCTTCTCACTTCATAAAAATGGTAGGAACAAGTTAACCTTTAGCTAATATGGATAAGAAAAGGTTAATATGAGTAGAATGAAAACACAGTTTCCACACAATTTTAATTTTACAGTGAAATCCAAAGCTCTTTAGACTAGATAATTGTTAGTTTTTCTGGGTACTTACTGCATTACCCCACTTGGAAACCTATTAAGAATCCAAGTAAACATGTCAAACAAGAACTGCTCCCTAATTAATACTAAGACATGTATGAAAACATTCTTGAATATTAGGCTTAGTAGCACTGTATATTATACTGTCCCTGCTTATAAAAAGTTAAATGTTTCTTCAAATGAGAATGCAGACCAAAAAAGATAGTTAAATATGCAAAATGTAGCAATCCATTTGACATACACAAACCAGTTCTAATAATGTTACACTGCTTACCTGCATTTTAAAGATTAATTCTAACTACCCTTCTGTGAGAAAACTGATAAACAAACATGTTGATTAACAGAGAAGTCAAAAAATATATAACATGATGCAAGATACTGCACCGGAGATCAGAACTCACTCAGTTGCGACAAAGAGACTTTAATTCCCAGTCTGTTTCTAACTGCATTATCCAAACACCATGTCACAAGAAGACAGAAAGAAAGTGACGCAATGCTTCACAAACCCCAAGAATTTGCTGCTGGTGTTTAAGAGCAGAAACTAAAACCAACCATAAATATATAAAACCCAAATAAACATACTGATCTCTTAAACTCTGACCCAACCTTAACCCAAGTATTAATAATTTTCTCAGAACTAAACCAAAAAAGATTTTCCAAAAAAACAGAGCCTACATCAAAAGGCATCAAAGTACTGAAAACTGTGGTGTGTGGAAAGGGTTGATGGGGCCCTGTGCCCTGATCTGTACCCTATTGTGGAACCTCTTGGGGGACTGTGGAATCTCTAAGCATGACTTCCTGCCATTCTTCACATACTGGTCACATTTTGGGACATGGCGTGGCCAGGTCTGATGAATTCACGAAGACAAGGAAAATAAGGACAGTGTAGAACTTTACGAAAGATTATCCACTGGGGAGGAGGTAGGACTTTGGGGACACGCCAAATTCAGGGAGAAGTTTAGTCCAATAGACAGACCATGGTCTTCCAACCACTCCTAAGTCAGCAACAGTGTTACCACATGATAAAATATCAATAATATGTCACCCACTTCCAGACTTCACACTTAGGTAGAAAAAAACTGATGCATTTGTGCTGCTCAGACAGCAGCAAACACTGTCTGTGGGATAATTCCATGTAGATTAAAACTCTAGTTTTTTAGGTACTCCATAACTGCTTGTCAAACTAAATTACTGTTCCCAGACACCAAACTGCATCCTTGTGTCTGAAAAAGCTAAGATGTCTCTGAAAGTGCCTATCATGGTTACACACTTACCACACGTAAAAAATCTGCAGCCTATTAACGGAAACACATGTAGAATGGAAGGGGGTGGGTGGATTGTAACTGGAACGAGTATTAAGACAGGTTGTAAAAGTCATGAAATACATATCTCATTCTTTAAGTCATTAAAAGACCCACAGCAGTCTGCTGTTTAACACAATAAAACATAACAGTAAGGACCATAACAGTTTAGCCATGTCATAGTAGGATAGAGAAATCAAATAACATGCTAGATAGAGAAAGTCTTCTGAAGGACACAAAACCCAGAACATGGCAGTAATTTCCATGAGGAATAACACTGGATGACCTTCAACGGTTTGCTTATACTATAAAGGGGAGCACCATCTTCACCTCCAGCGAAGAGGAGTCTGCAAAGTTCTGCCTATGGACACTTTACTCAAGTCTAGACTCAAAGCTCCAAAAGTAGGCTGGAATCTGACCAGCCACTGGAGAAAAGCAAGTCACTGGATTCCAGTGTTTATTCTCTGAAATTTGCCAGCTTGTCAGAGGTGAGAGCAAGCATTTTACAGTAAAGGTGGAGTATGTGATTCAGGAAATTCTTTGATTTAAAGAAATCATAGTTTCCAAATTTGCCACAATCCCATTAGGACATGATTTTATGAGATAGGAGGAGAGAGAGGAAAAAGAGGTACAAAGATTTTTGTACCTTTTTTCTGTCTAAAATAATTAATACCAATAATGATACAATCCCAAAATGACTCACTCCCAGAGAATCAACAATTAGCGTGTCAAATGAAGAATAAAAGTCTGTTATTACTATGGGTTCTATGATAAGGAGAAACTAGGCTCTACATTAAATTTTTTAAAATCATGCCTCTTACAACTTTTTATAATTGAAGTGTTGAAAATCCAATACACTCTTTCAAGAGGGAAAGCTGAACAGTTTTCTGTCGGTAACAGCAACATACAGTAGTCTGGAACCTCCTTGAAGTTAATTGCAGCACAGCTCACTAATGAAACTTTCCATCTATTAAATCTTAACAGGCATAACTATAAAAATGGCGCCAAGCTTTCTCCTGCTCTGGAATGTCCCAGCCAGCACTTTGTGACTTTTACCCTTTATCTTTGTAATTACTGTAATTATTGCAGAGTTGGAGTAGAATCAAGATCTAAGAATATATATTTTTTTCAAAGTCCATTTTTTGTTCATATTCTCAGGAATGGGAAATGTTTGAAATGGCCTACAAGAGGGGCCAGTTACATCCATTTCACTGTAGAACCCATGTTAGGGTCAAGGACTTGGATTATCATTGAGTTCCAGAATACATATATTATATACTAGTATCTTCTACAGAACCGTGATTTCTTAGTAAACTGATTTTATATTTTACTTTGGATAATTTACATATTAATAGAAGTAGTTTTGTAAATAATGTAAGGATGGAGGAGAAGACATCAAAATGATTATTTTCAGTTTTACAGCCTAACATGAAAATGTTCCCCTTTTTTTCTTATTACCCATCTGAAAACAGGCATTATTCTTAATCAGTATTTTGAAGTCTTTGGATGAAAACCAAAAGGAAGTAACAGCTCTTTTCCGTATTACTTGTTCTCATGAAGAACAAAATCACTTTTATTTTTGTCTCTAAATGGTCCCTATGTCCCTATGGTGGAAGGAGGACATAACTCTTGCCACCAGTTCTTATTTGCTTAATTTTGTATCAAGTCTTCCTAATAATGAAAGAAAGTGCTTTAGGGTAGCACTCCTAGGAAGTACAATCATTTTGTTATTAGTTCCAAGTCTTTGTCCTAAATAGCAGCCACTAGAGAAAGGACATGTCCCTCTAAGAGTCAGTTTGGGGTCCAAATGAGGATGGACTGTATGCATAATGCATTGCAGTTGCCTTTATAAATTAATGCTTTGCTGCAGGATAAATGTATTTGCAGTCTAATGCCCACTGGGTATTTTATTCCATTTCTATTTTCTCTTCACTAGGCAGGCTGGAGCCAAGAAGACAGCATGTACATATATAGTTTTGGCTTAGATAACTAGGACATAAAACATGTTAATTAAAAGTAAGTTCTGATTAGTTTTGTAATATGTGCCTGGCAGCTCAGTGATAAAGTGGATTTTTTGGATGACCCTGCAGACCAAATTTTCATTTCAACAATCATCAGTTCCTACTTTATGTATCACATGGGCAATCTCTTTACAACTTAACAGTCAGCAAGACATAGGTTATCTACTAAAGCATGGTTTCTCTAAATGTGATCAGTACATGGACCACCTGCATCATAATTACCCAGGGAGCTTTCTAAAATGCAGACTCCTAGGCCTGCTGTATCAGATTCCCTGGGGTAGGAGGCAGAGAACAGAGATCTGTTTTACCAACTCCCTAGTTCATTCCAATGCACTAAAATTTGTGCACAGATGTGTTAAAGGAACTTCAACATGATATACTACCTTCAATTGTTCCACTTATAGCATCATCTTTGTTATCAACTAATATTTTTACTTAGCCCCTATTGAGTGCAAGACATTATCCTGAAAGATGTGAGGGTTATAAAGGTGGTTTGGTGGCATGTCTGCCCTCCAGGTACTCACAATCCAGTTGAAAGGATAAATCAAAGATAAACAGAAACACAGCATAGCAAGTGCCAAGCCCAAATAACAGTAATAGTAAGAGTGATCAATTACTGAGCTAATAATATGAGCAGGTTTATTTATATATATTTTCTCGCTATTTCTCATCATCCTGGGTGGAAGATGTAATTTTTCTTTTGCTACAAATAAAAAATTCTAAGCTCAGGTAGTTCAAGTGACTTTCCCAATGCCATATAGCTCATAAATGAGAGAGGCAGAGTTGAGCCCAAACCCTGTGACCCCAAGGCCAATACTCTTCAAGCCCACCTTGCTGGCCTAACAGGAGCTCAAGTGGAACAAAGCTGGAATTTAGTCCTGTTCTCATTGATTACTGAACTTAAACCAGCAATGTCAAAAACAAAGCCATGGGGCCTCCATGAATAAAGCACCTTATGTCCCAAGATGTGTAAACGGGGGATACGATTTACTCATAGTGTAACCCATTCACGACAGAGCAAGGGTACTCTAGTGCAGTTTTCTGTGTTTTGTTTCCAAGAGAAAAGTATATTGTAAAAAAGTTAGGTTTATTGTGGCCAAGAGTATAATTACCTGAACTTAGTCTTTTCCAAGCCATGAGCATTTTCCCCTAATTCTTTCACAGAGATTTAATTTAGGGCAGATAGAGGCCAATTGTAATTTGAATTATTAAAGAAGCATAATTCTTTTCCAAGTGTTGCATTATACTTAAAAAAGTCTTTCTCTAGATTTTTAAAGACATGGTTTCTCAAAAGAAACAAACAAAATAAAGCAAAAAATTTAAAAAAACAAAACAAAGAAACCAACATATCCAGAAATTTATGACATAGTAAGTTACATGGGTCAAAGGAATCTTACACTATTAAAACTCAAATTGTTTTAGCTCTGGTAATATTAACAAAACCCAAGTTAATTTTTCTACGTATTATTATCTTGAAAGTATTAAATAAAACTATTTTAAAACCTGGTTTTAGTCAGGGTTTTTAAATTATATTTTTTATTTTGACATAATTATAGATTCACATGGAGTTGTAAAAATAATATAGAGAGATCCCATGTAAAATGGTAACATCTTGCAAAACTTTATACAACGTCACAATTGGGATATTGACATTGAAGTCAGACACAGAACATTTCTATCATGATTCCGAATGTTGCCCTTTTATAGCCAAACCTCCCTCCCCTCCCACCTACACCCCCTTTTTAACCCTTGGCAGCCACTAGTCTGGTTTTATAATTTATAACCCCTGGCATCCACTAGTTTCCATTTTATAATTTTGTCATTTCAAGAATGTTATGTAAATGGAATCATATAGTATGTAAACTTTAGGGATTGGCTTTTTTCACTCTGCGTAATTATTCTTCCTGGAGATTTGTCTAAATTGTTCTGTATCAATACATGTTCCAAATTATTCTGCATCAATACATGTTCCTTTTTACTGCTGAGTAGTATTCCATGGTATGAATGTGCTAATTCGTTTAATATTCAGCCACTGAAAGACATCTGGGTTGTGTCCAGTTTCTGGTTATTGCAAATACAGCTGCTGTAACATTCAAGCACAAGTTCTTGTACGGACACTGTCTTCATCTCTTTGGGTTAAATGCTCAGGAGTACAACTGCTGGTTATATGGTAGTTGCATGTTTAGTATTTTAAGAAACTGTCAAGCTATTTTCCAGAGTGGCTCCACCCACTTTACAGTCCCTTCAGCAATGTATGAGTGATCCAGTTTCTCCCCATTTTCACTAGCATTTGGTGGTGTCAAATTTCTTATTTTAGCCATTCTGACAGGTGTGTAGTAATATACTATTGTGGTTTTCACTTGCATTTCCTTAATAACTGATGATGTTGAACATCTTTTCATGTGCTTAGCTGTCATTTTGGTGACAAGACTCTTCATATCTTTTGCTCATTTTCTAATTATAATTTTTGTTTGAGTTTTGACAATTTTAAAAATATATTCTAGATACCTGTCCTTTATTATATGTGATTTGTAAGTACTTTTACCCACTCTTTAACTTGTCTTTGAATTCTCTTAACAGGATCTTTCTCAGAGAAAAAGTTTTTAATTTGGATGAAGTCTGATTTATCAATTTTCCTTTTATATACCATGTTTTTTGGTGTTAAGTCAAAGAACTCTTTGCTTCACCCTAGGTCATGAAGATTTTCTCCTGTTTTTTCCTAGAAGTTCTAAAGTTTTAGCTTACATATTTAAGTTCATGACCATTTTGAGTTAATTTTTGTATAACATGTGAGACTTAGGTCAAGGTTGATTTTTTTTGCCTGTGGATGTCCAGCTGCATTGTTGAAAATTATGTGCTTCCTCCATTGAATGGCTTTTGCATCTTTGTCAGAAACCAGTTGAATATACTTGTGTGAATGTATTTCTAGGCCTTCCATCCTGTTCCATTTTCTATCCCTCTGCCAATACCATATACTTTCATTACTGTAACTATATTATAGTTCTTGAAATTATTTTTCTTTTTCACATTATTCTTTTTCAAAATTGATCTAACTATTTTAGTTACTTTGCCTTTTCATATACGTTTCAGAATAATTTTGTCTATATCTACAAAAAAATCTTGCTGGGATTTTGATAGGAATTTCATTAACCCTGTATATTAATTTGGAAGAATTGAGATCTTTAGTATGTTGAATATTTCAATTCACATATAAGGTATGTTATTTCATTTACTTATTTTTTTATTTCTTTCATCAACTTTGTATAGTTTTCAGCATAAAAATTCTGTATACATTCCGTTAGATTTACTCATACTTTATGGAATAAATATAAAGGATATTGTGGGTTTTTTTGTTTGCTTTGTTTTGATTTTTTTTTATAATGTGTATCTTTCTCCA
The DNA here is from genome assembly GCF_005190385.1 of Monodon monoceros. Lineage (NCBI taxonomy): Eukaryota > Metazoa > Chordata > Mammalia > Artiodactyla > Monodontidae > Monodon > Monodon monoceros. Next base: position 57,267,770 of record NW_021703772.1, on the reverse strand, counting down.
AGAGACTGGTTTAATTAATTTATTTTTGCTGTGTTGGGTCTTCGTTTTTGTGCGAGGGCTTTCTCCAGCTGTGGCAAGCAGGGGCCACTCTTCATCGCGGTGCGCGGGCCTCTTACTATCGCGGCCTCTCTCGTTGCAGAGCACAGTCTCCAGACGCGCAGGCTCAGCAGTTGTGGCTCACGGGCCCAGTTGCTCCACAGCATGTGGGATCCTCCCAGACCAGGGCTCAAACCCGTGTCCCCTGCATTAGCAGGCAGATTCTCAACCACTGCGCCACCAGGGAAACCCAAGAATATTGTGTTTTTAATTTCAGTGTCCATGTGTTCATTGTTAGTATGTAAAAACACAATTTTTTTGTGTGCATTTATCTCGTACTTTGCAACCTTGCTGAACTCATTTGTTAGCTTCTAAGAGGTTTTTTATTTTTGTCTTTAAAATCCTTGAGACATTCTACCTAAACAATCATGCCATCTTCATATAAGGACAGTTTTATTTTTTCCTTTCTGATATTTATGGCTTTTAGTTTCTTTCTTGCCTTACTGCTTTGGCTAGAACTTGAAGAGTTGTGCTGAATAAGAGTTGTAAGCGTAGACATTCTTACCTTGCTCCCAGTCTTAGAGGGGAAAGCATTCAGCCTTTCACCATTAAACATAATGTTAGCTATAGGTTTTTTGTAGATATTCTCTAACAGTTAAGGAGGTTCCATTGTATTCCTATTTTTCTGAGAGTTTTTATTATGAATATGTTTTGAATATTGTCAAATGCTTTTTCTGCATCAATTGATATGATGATCATATGATTTTTTTTCTCTGTTAATATGATGGATTATATTGATCTTCTGGTATCAACCAGCATTCCTAGAATGAATCCCACTTGATCTTTCTGTATAATTCTTCTTATACATTGCTGAATTCTTTGTGTTAACAGTTTGTTAAGAATTTTTGCATCTATAATCATGACGGATATTGACTGGCCTGTGGTTTTCTTTCTTTTTTTTTGTATTATCTTTGTGTCATTTTGATGTCCAAGTACTACTTAGCTTCATAAAAATTAATCAGGAAGTACTCCTTCTTCTGTTTTCTGTGAGAGATTGTGTGGAATTGAAGTCAATTCTTCTTTAAACACTTTGTAGAATTTTCTAGTGAAACCATCGGAGCCTGATTTTATTATGAGTTCAATCTCCTTAGTACATATAGAGATATCCATTTTATATTGGATGAATTGTGGTAGTTTGTGTTTTTTGAGGAAGTGGTCCATTTCATCTAAGTTGTCAGTTATATGCATGTAACATTGTTCTTAGTATTATCCTATTATCCTTTTGATATTTACAGGATCTGCAGTGATAGCCCCTGTTTCATTCCTGATGTTGGTAGTTTGTATCTTTTTTTTTTTTTTGTCAGTCTTTCTGGAGGTTTGTCGACTTTGTTGATCTCTTCAAACAATCAGATGTTTTCATTATTGATTTTTCTATTTTTTTTTCATTTTCATTGATTTCCACTCTTATCTGTATTATTTCCTTCCTTCTCCTTGATTTGGGCTTATCTTGCTCTTCTCTTCCTAAGCTCTTGGAGTGGGAGTTTAGTTTATTAATTTGAGACATTTCTGCTTTTCTAATACATGCATTTAGTGCTACAATTTTTCCTGTGATTTTTTTTTTGTTATTTCTAGTTCAATTCTATTGCAGTCAGAGAATATGCTCTGTATGATTTCAGTTTTTTTTAATGTGTTAAGTTTTGTTTCATAGTGCAGGACATGATCTATCTTGTTATGTGTTCCAAGTGCACTTGAAAAGAACGTATATTCTGTTTCTGTTGGGTAAAATGTTCTATAAATGTTGGTTAGATCCTGTTGATTAGATCTTGAGTTGAAGAGATCATCCTAGATTATCTGGGCAGGACTTAACCCAGTGATAGGTATCCTTATAAGGGAAATACAGAGGAGGAGGCAATGTGTCCATGGAAGCTGATATTACAGTGATGCAGCTATAAACCAAGAAATACCCAGAATCACTAGAAGCTGGAAAAGGCAAGGAACAGACCCTTTCTTAGAACCTTTGAAGGAAGGGCAGCCCTGCTGACACCTTGATTTTGGATTTCTGGCCTCCAGAACTCTTGAGAGAATAAACTTCTGTTGTTTTATGCCAGTTTGTAGTAATTTGTTACAGCAGCCCTAGGAAATTAGTAAGGCATCTACTGATTGTCTTTTTTCATTCAGTTTGAGATCTTCCTGGTTCTTGCTATGAGGAGTACTTTTCAACTGAAACCTGAAGAGTTGCATATTAAGTTAGGAGACTCTGGATTTTACTTAAACTTTCTGTTTTAGCTGGCATTTTCTGATGCCACTCTGGCAGGGGTTTGCCTCATTATTGTCAGGTAGAGGTAGAAGTCTAGGTTCCCCACGTGGCCTCCACTGACAACAGAGGGTGGGAGGCTGCTTGATACTGTTGGGTGGGGATGGGAGTTCTGGATCACCCTGTGGCCTCCATCAACACTGCAGTGATAGTGACCTCATTACCCCCTGGGTGATGGTGAAAGTCCTGACTCTCCCTAGGTTTCCTTTGACACTACCCCAGTGGGGAACAGAAAGGTGTCTCATTACTGCCATGAGGAGTGGAAAGTTCTGTCTCCCCACATGGTCTCCAATGATACTTGGGGGAAGGCACTTTGAAAAGTCTTGGCTCCCTACTTGGCCTTCTCTGACACCACCCCAGCAGCAGGGAGGGGGACAGAGGTGCCTTGTTACAGCCTAGGGTGGGCATAAGTAACCCGCCCAACTTAGCTTTTGCTGGCATGGGTGGGAGTGTGTAGGCTGCCTTTTCCCTGGTCCTTTAACTAGAGAGCAGGCTTTCTGGGGGGCTATGTTTGTCTGTGCCCCTTGGTGTTTCTGGGTTGCAATGGCTTCTTCAACTCTAAGACTGGGATGTATAATGCGAGAGAAACCCAGGAACTCACCACCATGTTGTTTCTGGGGTTGCAAGTTCCATAGATGATCTCCCTCCTCTTTCTACTTTCCAGAGTCTTATATTTGATTTTTAAATAATGTCCAAGGTTTTTAGTTTTGCTAAGCAGGAAGAATTGAGAAAAACATATTCACTCTATCTTTAGGAAGTGGAAGTCGTAACAGTTATCCTTAAATATTTTTGTTGGAAAAAAAAAAGCATCTACAAAATACTTTACAACATTATAGCAAAGTAAGAGATAAATGTTTCCTCACAGGCAATCCCCTCCACATCAATTTACAGAGGAACTATGTCAGGCATGCTTCTTTACTTTGCAGATACAAACATATGCCTATATGGAAGCGCTTTCTAATCCCCATGCAGAAGACTGGTCAATTTGAATATGTAACAACTTAAAGCCTTTATTTATAAGAAAAAATACCAAATGTAAAAAATAAGGGGTAAATCAGAAAAATTATTTACAAAATACAAAGGAACTAAAATCTTCAATTTACGAAAAGTTCTTAACAATCAATAACAAAAAAACAAAGAAAAATAGGCCACAAATATGAAATGGCAACTAATAAAAAATAAATGACCAAGAAACACATACCAAAACAGTTCAATCTTATTGATGATCAGCAAAATTCAAAATAAAACAATGAAGAGAGATTTTTGTTATTTCTATTCATTTATTTAAATATTTAATAAATATTTATTGAGCAATGACTGTGCCTCGTATGCCAGGCAATGAAATACAATTGAACAAGACAGATATGTTCCCTGCTCTCCAATACTATCAAGCAATGCAAATCTTGAACAAGTAATGATGCCAGTTGTGATGCATGTTATGCTGGTGGGAATAGAGAGAGCAGGGGATCCATTCAAGCTTAGGGAAGGGCTTCTAGAGAGACTGGTGTTTAAGTTGGAAGGCAAAGGAGGAGTAGAGTTAACCCAGACACCAAAGGTGGGGGCATGCTAAGGCAGAGGGACTAGCATGTGCAAAGGTGCAGAGGTGAGAGGAACTGAATGAAGCTCAGTGTAACTGGAGCACAAAAATAGGAGAAGGCTGAGGAGAGATGCAGCTGGAACCTAGATCAAGGTTGCATCTTGGGCCTTAGAGCATGTTTAGGTGCCTGGGTATTATTTTTAGGGCAATGGGAAAGTGGGGAAAATGTTAGATCAGGTGGATTTTCAGTGTTAGACTATCCAACTAGCTGCAGGACGGAGAATAGGTTGGAACAAGCCTAGAAGCAGAGGAGGCAGCAGAGGAATTCCTGCACTGGCCCAGGAGAGAAGTGCTGGTGGCCTGGATTAATGTAGAGAAGAACTAGAGGAGTTGACAGGTATTAGTGATTGATTGAATGGGAAGGGAGAGAGAAAACGGAAAAGTCAAGATCAACTTCCAGGTTGCTCCTTGGGTAACAGCTTGGGGAGTGGTGCTGTTTGCTGAGACAAGGAACACTGAGGGAGAAGCAAATGTGAGGGAGGATAAACATGTGATTTTTGTTATATTGAGTTTGAGTGACCTGTGGGATATCCAAGTAGGAACCGGGAAGGAAGTTGCATGTACTTGTCTGGAGCTTGGGAGACAGATCTGGTTCCTGTTGCCCTGGGATGGTTGAGATGGTCCAGGGAAAGTAAAAGTAAGAGCTCAGGCCCATGAACAGAACCATGAGAAACATGAGCACTGAAAGACCAGCAGAGGAAGAGAACTCTGCAAAGGAGATGGAGGAGCAGCCAGCAGAGAGGTAAGAGGCAAAGGAGGATGTGGGCATACCACCAACACACGCAAAAGCAAACTGGCGTTACGATTACTTATCTGCACCTTGCGCCCCAGGATTCCCTACTGTTGAGGCTTCTTTGGACCTAAGGTGTTCCCTGGTTTTGCCTATCACCTGCCCTCTGCTCCATCTCAAGCTTCCTCAGTAGGAAACATAGTCCCTTGACCAAAAAGGTGATGTCAGCCACATCTTCTAAGGTAGGCAAGAGAGCTTAGCATTTAAAAGAAACAATGACCACTTTCTATCTTTATGAAAAGAGGAGTGAGATCTCTGGGGAAGGCAGAAAGCTCCTGCCACTTCCCATAAATAGGTCAGAGCAGCGCTGAAAGATAATTGAGCAAAATCAATGTGAGGGACCCAAGAGGTGACTTTTGCACAGGAAATTTAGTGACAGCACAAAAAGGGGAGGCAAGGGAAAAAGTAGTCATAATCATGCAAGTTTTTCATGCAAACTCTGGTTTTTGTTTTGTTTTTTAGATCATTAAATGACATGACACATAGTCTTCCTTAATGAAACGATTCTGAATTCCAACACGGAGACGCTCGTTTACATTTTCATTTCAGTTCCCCTCCAGGACATTTTTCTGTCTCACTTATCTTCTCAAGATTTGTTCTTTGTAGACACCACAGACCAGTATTATGACAACAGTAATAATAGCAACTGACATTAATAAGCACTTACTTACAGACCTTGCCTCTGCAAGACTCAATAATTTATCTAATTTAGTCCTCCTATTAACCCTATGACATAGGCATTTTCATGCTTTTTATGAGGAGTCTAAGCCACACAGAGGTTAAATAACTTATGTAAGATCACACAGGTTCTACATGACCTTTTATCAGCCCCAACTAGGCCCCCACATATATGAATCTCTGGCACCTTTTTCATCTGGAAGGAGGGAAGCTCAGTCTGGATAGATAGCAGCCAAGGGTCTCAGACAGTGGTACCTCCACCAAAGAACCTCTAAGCCTCTAAGTTCTGGTTCAGTTTCCCCAGGTGAAGAAGTTCCTGGGATGTCAGGTTATGTTCCAGGCAGGTGATAACTCTCTTGAGCCAGAGTGAGCACCCCAGGTCTCTGTTTGGTGTGATATGGCATGTCAGGGAGCTGTGACAAAGCTCAGAACTAGGGGCGAATGTTCACAGTTATTAAACAGCCTTCTGCTCACATAAAGAGTTTACGGTCAGTCCCCCTGCCTCCTCCAACAACAGGCTAGTTCCCAAGATGTCACTCCAAACTCTCACATGAGCTGAGTAAATCATCAGTCCCACCCAGGATGTGGAAATGTGCAAAGGGGAAAACTGATGGCTCACCAGAGTGAGACCAGGAAAATTTGTGCAATAAGGTAATATGTGTGGTTCTGAGAGCATTTCCATTTGATATTTCACTTATTAATTAAGCAAAATATTTTTGCATGCCTGCCATGTGCCAGGCACCAGGAAGATTCGAAGATGAACAGGATGCAGTTCCTGCCTCTGGAGGGGCCAACACACTGGAGATGGGTTATTAACTGCTGAGGCAAGTGCTATGGGTGAGCCAAGCACAGGTTACTGGGGCCATGAGTCAAACCTAACCCAGCCAGTGGAGGCCTGGGGAAGAGTTCTGGGAGGAGTAAGTCCCCTGAGTCAAGTTCTAAGGTCCCTAAGCAATGGGTGGAGTTAGCACTTTTAGAAGTTAGGGGAGACAATCCAGGCAGAAGTAGTAGCTGGAGCAAAGGTTTGGAGGTAAGAAATGATATGGGCTATCCCAAAAGAACAAGCTTTTTAGTATGCAAAGGAAATGGCAAAATGGTGGTAAGAAATGAGGCTGAAGAAGTAGAAGAGAGGTCTGTGTGGCCCATTAAAGAGACTGGACATCTCCAGAGAGGAAGCAGATCCATGCAGGGTGAAGATTTGGATTTGAGATGGCTCAGCCTAGCCCTAGTGTATGCAAAAGATTTCCAAATGAACATTAACAACGTGTGGAGCAGGTTCATAGGTTTGTGGCCAATTGTAAGAAGACTTGTAAGAGTACCTAGAAAACTGCTATACACACTTACCCCATCTTCCCTGAGGGAACAGTTCCACTTCAGCAAGTTTGTCCCAACTCACATGAAGTCACCCCACCCACACATGTGCCCAGGACACAAGAAAGAAAACAGGAAGATAGGCAAATTGATTCTAAGATCATCCTTCGTAAAGTTATAAAACCCCGTTAGTTAATTTTTTTTATTTATTTATTTTTTACCGGTACGTGGGCCTCTCACTGTTGTGGCCTCTCCCGTCGCGGAGCACAGGCTCCGGACGCGCAGGCTCAGCAGCCATGGCTCACGCGCCCAGCCGCTCCGCGGCATGTGGGATCTTCCCGGACTGGGGCACGAACCCGTGTCCCCTGCATCGGCAGGCGGACTCTCAACCACTGCACCACCAGGGAAGCCCAACCCTGTTAGTTTAAACTTCTTCCATTGACTAGATATGAAATTGACAGCACGGGCAAGAGAAATTAGAGTGCAAGCTATTCATTCAAACAGGCACATATACCATCTGCCCTTACAGGCTAGTGAAGAACTCAGATAAGGAAACAAGAAATGTATTAGGTAGTAGACTAAAAAGACCATAAGCACAGCATACAGAAGAAGCACTTAGGAGGGCACCACCTAAGCCAGGCTGAGAAGGGGTAGTGAAGGATCCTGAACCAAACCAGCAGGTCTGAAGAAGTGATATCTGAACCAAGCCAGTAAGAATTAGACTTAAGAATGTGTGAAGGTAAAGGGAGAGGGAAGTCCAGGTAGAAGGAGCAGCAGGGACAATAGCATGAAGGTGTGAGTTTGCACTGTGTGAGTGGGAGTGCGTGGCAGGGGCGGGGAGGGGGGGAGAGGAGGAGGAGAGGGAGAGGGAGAGAAGAGAGAAGAGAGAGTTGGGGGGATTCTAGGACTTTCATAAAGAGTAAGGTAAGCTAATTCTGGAGAGGTAAGAAAGGCTCACGTTGTAAAGGTCTTTATAAGTCTCATTTATTTAGTTAAGTTCCACTACATGTAATATAAAACCCCCAACTAACTGTGTTTTAATCAAGTTAAAAGAGCAAAAGTGTATTTCTCTTTCACAAAAAGATGTGCTGGTAAGGGGGCCAAAGATGGTACAGGGCTCCACAATTTTCAGTTTCTTCAGGGACTCAGGCTCCCATCTTTCTGCTTCACTATCCTAGTACACACCTTTCCATACTCAAGGTCTCCTCGTGGTTCTAGATGGCTGCTGGACTCCAGTCAGCACGTCTGTGTAGCAGGGCAAAAGAATGAAGAAAGACAGAAGGCAAAAAGTGCCCCCTTCCACCACCCCTCCCAGGTTAGTTTAACTGGCTTTAAGCAGCCTTACACTTCATCAGCCAGGATTGAGTCATGTGGCCACCACCCTGGTTGCATGGAAGTCTGGAAGACAATGCCTTGCCTTCTGGGTGGCCCTGTGTCCAGCTGCAGTTGAGGTTCCCCTGGGGAGGCAATGGGCAGTGTCTCACACAAGCCATTCCACACCAATCTAAGAAAGGCAGACGTAGCCCTGAGGCTTGAGAGCCTGCTCAAGGATGCTGAACAAAGAATGACATGATCATATTTGGGTTTTAAGGTGACTATGGGCCTTAGTGGAGTCTCCATGAGAGCAGAATCCAGGTTGGCCATGCTCATCTCTTGGAACGCATCCCCAGCACAATGCCTGGATGTTAGCAAACACTCCATAATTGTGTTGTGAAAGAATGAATGAATGGCAAAACTGGAGGCAAGGAGGATGAAACAGCTGTAATAATAAGAGTCTGAACTCGAATAATAGCAGTAGGAGTGAAACATAATCAACAGTAGTTGAGGGCTGACATCTACATCATTTGAACATGAGGAAAGAGTTAAGGATGAGTCTCAGATTATGGTTTTGGCAACTGGGAGGATGGTATTATGGTTCACTGAGATAGGGAATACAGAAGAAGAAGCTTATGGGGTTAGAGGGTCAAAATGAATTCTGTTCTGGAGGTGGTAATGTTGAACTGTCCATGGCTGTCCTAGTGGAAGTGTCCAGGGAGATGGCACTGCTCCTCTGGAACACAAGGGAGACTTCAGCTGCATATGTATTTCTGGAGTCACGGGCCTGAAGGTGGTTGAAGCCATGGATGTGTTTTTATACTAAAACTGAAAGCAGAAAGAGGAAAGAGAGCAGAATAGAAGGATACACTCATAAAGAAGTACTGCATCCAAGGCCTGGAGAGAGGAAGTGGAAGTTTCAGAGGAAAATGAGAAAGATTAATTCAGAAAGACTGGGGGGAAACGGAGAGAGAAATGTCCAGCAAGCCAAAGGTGGATACAGATGCAGGAAAGAAAAAGTGGTGTCACATACTCCAGTGAGGTCTGGTAAAGTAAGAACTGAAAATGCCATTGAAAGTTGGCAATTAGCAACTTCCTCCAGGTGAGTTTGAGCAGAGGGTGAGTGGGCAAAGCCAGGAGATTGGAAGAAAGTGAGAAAACAGGGAAGATGAAGCTGGATTATTCTTTTAAGAAGGGTAAAGATGGATGCAGGTGTTAGGAGAGACTATATATTATACAAATTCAACTGAAAGGATAAAATAGCTTAGCAATAAAACTCAAACTGTAGGAATCTCACTTAATTTTATTCAACACATTCACACTTATAAAGTACTAACTTTATGCTAAGAAATATGTTGGAACTTTCATGTACTTAATCTTTTTATTATGTAAAGCTCTTTTTTTCCCTTTATTGTGGGTGAACAAAGTTGAGGAATATTCTTTTTCCTATCAATGGAGTAAAAGTAAAAGTAGTCCAGATTTTTAAAAATTTTTAATGAATTCAAAACAGTATAATTTTCAGAAGATATTTATGCATTGAGATATTCTTACCTTGATTCTAATATAATTATTCACTGGCTAATTACATTCAGTTACATTTTGGTTGATCAATACACTTTGCTTATTCCTCTTTCACTACATTTTTTGTGGCTTTGGTAAATCATTTGGGAAACATTGTCAAATACGCTACACTCTAACTCTATCTGTAGCTCAGTATGGCTTTGTATTCCACTCCCATAAATAAGCCACTCTGCAAGAACCACAAGTAACTCTAGAAATAGTCATAGATGACACCTAGATCTGTCTGGTCCCTTTTGTCCTTGTTGGTTCATGTATATGTACCATTTTGTTTTCAAGACTGGCTCTAATCATAATTGCTAACAAACACCAAATTCATCCTTGTTCACCCATCACACATGGCTATGCTGTCCAATTATACACTCTCAAGTAAAAAAATTAAAATCCCAGAATTATTGTTACTTCTTCCACTCCCCTTCACTCAGCAATTTTGTCTCTGAATACTGCCAACTGTCCTTTCATGCAATCTCTCTACTATTCCCCTTCAACTCCATTCTTTGGGTCAGGCTCTGATCAGCTCTCTCCTGGATGATTACAACATTCCACCATCATGGTTCTAGTTATTTTCTCTAACTTTACCTTTGCAATTACTCAAAAGCTATGGATATCTCATCTATAATCATCAAGGGACTCCTCTCCAGCTGGTTGTAAGGGATACGTAGGTCCCCTCCAAGCACGGCTCCTTCTCACTATCCCTTTTGTACTTCTTGGACTATCATAGAACCCTCTGGGTTGTTTCACTGAAACCAGAACACTAAAACTAACTTTCAGGAAAAATATTTTTTCAGAATTTTCCAATATGGGAATGGAACAACTTTTATCCAGACAAGAGGACATGAACCTTTATCCCAATACTGCCCTGAATCTGTCCCTTCTCAAATGAAAGCCAGCCATTAGTAGTTCGTGAAAGACTGAGTCCAGAGACTCACTCGTCTATTTTAACTTCACAGAAAAACTAATCTTTTCACTAGCTCTTTTGTTCCACATCAACTAGTTCCTTCATTGCTACCATTCTCTATCCTCCTCAGCACAAGCTCTATTAATTGATCGTCATGTAGTAAAGTGACACTAAAGAACATTTATAATTCCTCCCCGATGGTCAGATATGGTTATTCCCAATGGTCAAGTCAAAATAAAATGTGTGACTCCTGAACCTCCTTTCTATTAAAAACCTCCACTGAAATACTGAAGCCACTGCTAAGTCGACAGTAGAGACTACAAATGGATCAGCTGCTTTTTAAAGGTCAGTAAGTCTCTTTCCCTTCCATGTCTCAAAAACTCCCATTGAAATAGACGGTAAAATCCACAGGATGTTTTGAGACACACATAAGGAGCCACTTGCTTTGCAAAGGGAGGACATGCCCACAGTATCTCCTGCGTGAAAAACTTCTATGAAAATTCCACAGTCATCCATCTTTCTTATTTTTCTCCCCTTCAAGTAGGAAGTTCACTTCTAGAGTGAAATTACTTGTTTTTACAGTTCTTCTTACAAGAGACGGCATTTTCAGAATCACTTTTTCTTGACCAAGATGCTATTTACAGTGGAAATGGGGATGGGGTGGGACTTCAAGCAGAAAACAGTTTGAGGCCACATTGCTAATGATGGTTAACCAATGAAAGTTAGAGATAGTTAACAGAGAAGATATGGGTGGGGGGCAGCAAAGGACCCTTAAACCCCTCGTCTGACACCTCTCTACTATCCAAGCTGACCAGGCCAGGTAGATTTCTCTGTTTCTCCATCTATTAAACAATATTCAAAATATCTCTTTTTCACACTTCGTAAAGATATAGGATTAAAAAAGAAAGTATGTGGGGTTTTCAGTGTTTTCTTTAAAGGAAAGTGATATATAAAATAAGGTAAAAGAAATTATCTTTATATATGCTTTCTGCCCACTTTCTAAATTCACTATAATCCAGGGCAGTTTCTGGGCTTCTCTTAGGTATCTTTCTGTGGGTCAGTAGAAAAATTACTGTCTTACCTACCATAAAAATAAAGGATCAAAGGATCATGGATACAAAAAGACTTTTGTGCATCTCTCTGCCTCCCAGTGGGACCCTCCACTCGGACTGGCAGGAAGCCACTCTTCTTTTTCTGAAACTCTCCTGTTTTTCATTATGTTGAATCCAAATTCATCAGGGTGACTGATATCTTTTGTTATATACAGAACACTTGGTTACTCCTTTCCTTTGAAAAGTGTAAGCTGACCTCTTCTCATCCCTACTAAGGCTCCCCCCAAGACCCCTGCACCCCACCCCTCCCCAGCCCCGCACCCCACCCCTCCCCAGCCCCACACCTCCCTGCCACACAGATACGGAAAATACGACATTTAGGAGGGGTGGGGAAAGTACTGTATTTTCAACAAATGGGATTTTCTGGTTAATTGAATTCTCTGATCAACTAAAATTAAGCCTTTGTGTTTCAAGCTATGTTCATTCCTTAACAAGTTCAGCATGGTGCACTCATATTGGTTATGTGACTTGTGATTGTGGGGTCATGGGACCATCATTCCAAATGGCAGGTATCACTGGGCGGTATTTTGGACACAAATAAAAAACACATAGGATATTGGGTTCAACGTGATCTGAGAACATGCCCTATAAGGTAGTTTTAAAAACAAAATTCTCTTTGGTTATCATTTTATCATTTGACTTTTTTTTTTCCTTTCAGTTAAAAGCAAGGAGAATAAATCTGGCTGTCTGAGGATTGCTGTTAGTTGAACGTGGGATGGATTCTAGAATCTTAGTTAATTTTATCTCCATACAAATAAGAAAATCAAGACAATACAATTTTAGCTAATGTCATACAAAATTTATCCTCCCCACTCTCTCTTTTCTGGTTTCTAGATTACTGAACCAAATTTTAGAATGTTAAAAAGAAATTAAGGTAAAACATATTAGTCATTGTGATTATATTAGTGTTTCCCTCTTCGAGCTTCTTGCCCTCTTTGGATGTGATAATCATCTTTCTCTCTCTGCATTTTCCATGGGACCAATCCTCAGGACCCACAAACCTCGATAAGACCCATGGCTGCAAATCTTACCTGCTCTGTGATCTTAGGCAAGTTACTTAACATCTCTCTGCTCACCTGTGAAATGGTTAATATAGTACCACCTGCTAGTTATTGTGAGGTTGATGTGAGATAACCTGGGTAAAGTGTTTAACATAGAAAGCTCTACTTAAATTTAGCTATTTTTGTTGTTTTGCTGATCACTTCTCTCAGGCCACACACAGCAGTATTTCTCGGAGGAGGTCTCCAGACCAAATGCATCATAATTACCCCGGGAGTTTATGAATATTGCTGATTCCTGGTCCCCTCCCCCCAGAAGAGTTTCATTCAACAGGTCTGGGGTGAGGTTTAGAAACGGGGTATTTTTACTAAGTGCTCCTCAATTGTGACGCACCCAGAAGTTTGAGAGCTACCACCACAGTTGTCCTAAGAAACATTTTGTCACCAACAAAGCCCACAAACAATTCCCAGGAAATAAAAATAGAATCGCGGCAATAAGATAAAGTCTAACCTTTTTTCCCTTCGCGTTTAGTCTGTTTCACTTGCTCATAGCGGGGCGCATGTAGAGGCCTTCCCACCAGCCCTTCAAACGAGAGCTCCCCGTGAAACGGCTGAGCCGCCACCTCAGCTCCGGACGTGCGCTGAAGCTCCTCACAGGACACTCAACTCAAGATGGCGGCAGGCCGGGCGCAGAGAACCTACGCGAGCCCCGCAGTGTGATCTGGGGCCTGAGCGGCGCAGCCGCACCAGCCCCGTGAGAGCTCCACCCCCTCCCCACAGACAAAATCCCCCTAAAGCAACCCCTCCCACAGCCTGCCGGGGAGAGCGTGTGCCATAGAGCTCGCACCTCTCCGTTCTTTGATCAGAGTTAGAGCTTTCCTTTGCTTCCAGAACCAAACTCCGTCTTGTTCTATTGGCGCAAGCTACACCAGGCAGAAGGACCCTTGTTGGGGACCGACTCGGGAGGGTTGGTAACAATTTGATTATTTGATTTGCTCTGCTAACTAGAAGGTTTTCTTTAATGTGATCATTCTGTTCTGATTGGGTCTGAGCTTCTCCACTCTAGAAACCCAGGCATTTCACACCCCTGTATCATAGATTCCGGTCTTTTGTTGGCTGCTTGACGTTTGAACCCCCAACATCTAAACTGTACACTGAATCAGCTTTGGTGGGAGACAGGCCACCGCCCCCCTACACTCCAAAAACTTAAGCTGGAACGCCCTCCTTCTTTACTCTCCCCATCCCCTCACCCCGCCACACAAGCACACCCAGAGCAAGGATATTTGACCCAGGATCAGCCGGACACCCCCACCTGGACTTTGAATCACGGGGAGAGAGACCTAAGGACAAAGGGATTGATGATTGGTGGCCCAGCCAGGGGCGGTGTGGCCAACAGCCCTGACAGTGCGCGGCAGGCCCAATGATAAGGAGCACACTCATCCCTGCCCCTGCCAAGTCTGGATAAAAAGTCTTTGATAAGGTGGGGGAGAGTGGCTCTTTTAGCATTAAGATGTTCTACAGTTATGCTAAAAGGTAGACAATCTTAGGAATATTTGATAAGGTTCAGCAAAGAGACAAAGACTCAGCTAGCATATTAATACACCAGAATTATGCTCCGTGTGGTCGGTCGATTTTTGCAGGAGAAAGGTTTGCTTGTCTTGAAGATGCTTCACCTTGAGGCTAGAACAGCCAATGCCACTGTTTTTGACCTTCTCCTACTTGTAGAACCTGAAAACAATTCTCAGCTCCTCCTCTAGGTTTATCAAGGTAAAACCAGATAGAAATGAGTGCCTGGACTTAATGATACGAAAAAGAAGCAGAGCTTGGGGCAGGAAATGCAGTAAAGGACAGAGAGGACTGTAGGAATTAAAGAGAAGAAAGACGAAGGCCACAGGGGCCTCTGGAGGTGTACATGGGTGGATGCGAAGGCTGCTCAGTATAAGGAGCTGTCCATTCCCACCTCCAAATGCCATGGGAGACACTCAGCTAGAAACAAGCCCCTTTCTTTCCCTGCCCTCCCACACTCTTTGTCCTCAGAAGCAGGAGGGACTTCAATGACAGGGAGCTCTCCTGGCTCACTCTCCTACCACTCTCCCACCAGTGCAAAATTTTTGTAGGACTCACACACATTGCCCTTCAAAGGGAAGATCAACAGATTTCAGAGATAAGTTCAATTCAGAGGTATGTGTTAGTAAGTGCTTTTGGCTAAGGAGCTAGTGATACCAAGGCCCACGCCCTCAAAGTACTAGGAGAGACCAAGGATTTGATGACCTTTATAGTCTCTTCCAGCCAGAACATTATCTGTTCTGTGAATATTTTACATACACTTTATAACACAGCTTTTATCAATGATGGCTCTGTCACTTCTTAGGCAATCCCTTTACCATTCTGAGTCTCAGTGTATATCTATATCTGTATCTATATCTATCTTTTTGCCTATCTATCTATCTGGTATAGTGGACACTATGAGTTACCTACACTGTGTCTGTTCCCCACTTCTTCCTTTTTAACATATACCTCATTCTGTTCTGGTATCCTCCATCTCTCTCCCATGCAGCCATGGGCTTCAGGGCACCCTGACCACATCCCCAGAAATAGACCTGATTGGTCTAAAAGTAATCCCATTCCTCTTGCCAATGACTAGTTCAAGAAGTGCATGCAATGCAATTCTGCCCTATGAGGCATGAAGGGAAGCCTACAGGAGGGCTTTTGGAAAAAATTTCTCACTCCTAAGAAAGAGAGTCATCAGGGAGAAATGACCTTCCATTTTCCTCTGAAAATATCTGGGCTTTGCTGCGATGCCTAGAACTACTGTAGCCATCTTCCTACCAGCTTGAGGATGTAGGTAACACCAATGACAGCACATTGGTAGAAATAACTGGGAGTCTTGGTGACAATGTTGAGCTGCTGAATCAACCAATCCTGAAATCTATTCACAGCTCTGACCCAAAAGAATGCATTTACATGTTGTTAAAGACATTTTGAGTTGAGTTTTCTGTTACTTGCAGCCTAATGCATCCAACTGATAGAGATAACACTATCATACAAATGCAGGCCTCACATTTGTAAGGGCCCAGAGAGGTAAAATGCATTAAATGCACTGTAAAATATTAAGTAGTATAAAAATTATACATGATTTTCTGGGCTTCCCTGGTGGCACAGTGGTTGAGAGTCCACCTGCCGATGCAGGGGACACGGGTTCGTGCCCCGGTCCGGGAAGATCCCACATGCCGCGGAGCGGCTGGGCCCGTGAGCCATGGCCGCTGGGCGTGGGCGTCCGGAGCCTGTGCTCTGCAACGGGAGAGGCCACAACAGTGAGAGGCCCGTGTACCGCAAAAAAAAAAAAAAAAAAATTATACATGATTTTCATCATGAATGAGTGCTTAATTCTCAGTCTTCCACAACTTCATGAATTTTTTTTCAAGATCCTTAAAACAAAACAATTTCCAAATATAATTAACCTTTTCAACATACATGAGGATGAGAAGATGGAAAGTAGGAAAGGATGTGAGGTTTTCTGTGACAACTACAGGATTTGGTGGGGAGAATGGTCTGGCACTCCTGTTACCCTACCTGATAGCAGTTCCACCCTGGCCCTTCAACCCAAGTGCCCCAAACTAGCTTAGCTTATCTTGAGCATTTCCTTTTACTACTTTCTTTGTGCTTCTGTGTATCATTTTCTCTCTGTGCTCCCTTAAACTCCCTGTTGTCATCCCATTGACGGGAATGACACTCAATAGCAAAGGCAGGCATAATCAATGTCAGAATATAGTCTGAAATCAGCCCTGGACTCTTACAGCTGTGCCACTTTCTAATTCACTTGTAACTTTATGGATGGTTTTCTCTCTCCCATCACAGAGCAAATAACAATGCTGAGGAGACAGTGATAGGACTGCTCTCTGCTCCTCCATGGGTCCTATTTAATTCTAGGTGTGTTTTCAGCTAGGGATTTAAGACAGAACAGGAGAGTACCTGAAACATCTTTTAGTTTTAAATGATTAATAATAAGAACATACCTCCAAGACAGAGCTGGTATATAAAGTCAAGATGCTCTTGCCAGCTGTGTCAAGGTGCATGGTCCTTGAAATCCATTATGATCTCATTTCTAATCTCATATAGGAACTATGTTTTAAGAGGACCTCCACCTAGCAGGAGGAACAATTGGGATGAAAATTCCTGATTCTTAAGAGGCACACTGTTCTTGGAAAACCTTGTGAGACCTCTGCTTTAAGCTACACAGAGGTTTCTATGAAGAATGAAATAAATTATATATGTATAAATTTAAGGGACCTCAAAGCTACCTAGCTCAATCCCTGGAAAGATTCAAGAGCCAAAGAGATTAGGAGACTTGCCAAGTATCACACAGCTTGCCCAAGATTACAGGCAGTAGCAGTAAAATAACCATAATGGCAGCTACTATTAATTTAGCTCACACTAAGCGCTTTGCATTCATTAACTTAGGCCTCAAAATTACCCTATGTAGTAGAGGCTATTTTACTTTCATTTTAGAAATGAGAAAAGGGAACCTTAGAGATCCTAAACACTGTCCAAGATCTACCAGCCAATAAGGAGAGATGGCTCTCAAAACTAGGACTCAGGGACTTCCCTGGCAGTCCAGTGGTTAAGACTTCACCTTCCAATGCAGGGGGTGTGGGTTCGATCCCTGGTTGAGGAGCTAAGATCCCACGTGCCTCCTGGCCAAAAAACCAAAACATAAAACAGAAGCAATATTGTAACAAATTCAACAGAAGACTTAAAACAAAAAATCTAGGACTCAGAGCCACCCTGCCAGGTTGGTAAATACTTTATCCTACCAGATGTTGGTAGACCTCATCTAATCTTACCATACCAAGATAACACTTATATTCAGAAGAAAATGGAAATTAGACTAAGACATTATATTTTAAGCTTTTATAGCTCTTCATGGTTATTGAATTCTAACCAATATTCATTCTGTTATAGAGAAAAAATGCGCCTCATAATATGATCCAAACCTACTTAAGCCTGTATACATTAAAATAGCATCTAGACAAGATATAACTAGATCTCTTTTCAAAGCACAACACGCTCTTTCCTTAGAGCTCTAAAAGATTGTTAGAAACAAGAGTAAGTTTCCTTTTTTTTTTTTAAGTATTAAAACAAAACACCTTGACTTTATCCTTTCAGATCTCCCCTATTTATCAGGCTGACATTTTGAAATTTGGGTTTGCTATGAAAATAGCTTACCCAATGAAAGAGCATTGTGTTGGGCTAGTGTCTTTTTTGAGCACCGTTACTCTTGGTTTCATTGTTCTGTTTTGCTGCAGAATTACCATTGCTATTTTTAAATCAACGCTGTAGACTTGTCAGCTTTGAACCACTCCTGCTCTTGACTGCACAGGCTCCAGCCGCCTTTTCAGTCCTACTGATAAGCCATCCTACGTGTAATATTTTTATGGCTTCTCATCTATTTGTAATTGCTTCTCAAAAACTGGAAAATTGTGTTTGTGCCCTACCTTTCCCCCCTCCCTGATCTACATTACCCCTCTGACTGAAGTAATAAACTGTCGTGCTTAAACAATTAGCATAATGCAGAGGACACTCATGCCTCCTATACTCTGCTATTGGAACACCAAATGGGGCTTTAGAAAGTTAGATAAAAATGTATTTTACAAGGGCCAGCGCTGCATTGAGGGAAATCATCTTTGCCCACACACTCCTGACATAGGATCATCACACTGAGTGCTTCTCAAGGGGTAGCAGCCTTCTTCCATCTGAAGTCTGAGACTCAGCAGGGAGGTTCCCCTGACTCAAACACAACCAGTGCATCAGAACTGTCATTTTTGCTCAATGTGATGCCATGGTGGTACAAGGTCCATGTCTTCCAGCTGATGCTAATTTCCAGAGTTTGATTCTGAGACATATCCCTGGCTTCAGATCATGCAAGGTTTGTTTTCATCCACACATTAATTCACTCATTCATTTATTCACTCATTTACTAACTCAATAGGTATTAATGAGCCAAGGTTTTCCAGGCTCTTATCCCCTCATATCCCCAATTTCAGAGCTATGTTATCAAACATTCCTGAATTAAATTCTTAACCTTTTCACAAAAATGTAAATAATGGATAACATTTCTGAGCTCTTATGAAGAGGCAGCATAATACAGAAGATAAGAGCATTGTCTCTGGACTCTGGGCATGGGTTTGAATTGTGACTTTACAATTTGAGTAGCTATGTGATCTTGGGGAGACTACTCAACCCTTCTGGCCCTCAGTTTCCTCACCTGTAAAATGAGACTAATTGTAGTACCTTTTCCCATAGGTTTGTTATGAGAATTAAATGAGTAGATGCAAGGAAAGCTCTTAAGACAGAGCACATAAGTACTTGCTGTTATTATGTGGCAAGCACTGTACTAAGTATATCACAGAAATTATCTCAATTAAAATATAAGGCAGGCATTATTTTTATCCCAAATTAGAGACGAGAAAACCAAGATTTAGAAAGGTTAGGTAACTTGCCCAAAGTTGTGCAGGTATAGTTAAGAGTGAAGCCAAGATTCCAACCCAAGTATTCTGCTAACAGAGTCCATTTGATTAAAAACTCTGCTATATAGCCTTGACTTTCAGCTTTCCAACCACTGCTGAGTCATGTTGGGTCAAGTGTGGTGCGATTTGGCCTGGCTTGGTTTATGACACCGAATAAAAGTAAGCAGCCCTTCAGGAAGTATAACAGTCTAATCACCAGCATGCCTTCCCCACTCTGTGTATAAAATGTCTAGATTATCTTCATTCATTTCTTTTTACTTTCCCAGGATTCTTGCTGGTGACCATGGAATTTTTCTGCACTCTGAAAGAGGAATTTAGTAGCCAGGAAAACTGACCTTACTGAATTGGGTTCTCTTTATGAAGTTTTATCGAAATAGAAATGAATCACAGGTTGAAAATGCCCTTTTTGAGTCTTTAAGTACATATAGATACAGATTCAAAGACAAAAGCTTCCTATAATTTCTAATGAAAATGGTATGGAAATACTGAAAAATAACATGTAGATAATGAAATGATGAACTGTTCTGTCATCCCCTCTGAGAAATTCTAACTTTTTTTCCTTCTGAGTGTAGAGCATACAGCAGGAGGGGAGCAGGGGCCATGACTTTACAGGCAGGCTTCATATCCTTCAGGGACTGCCTGACTGCCACACTGGTTAGTTTTATACCTACCCCATTAAATAGATTCTCTTTGTTCATGAAAGAGCCATAAGACTTATCACACACTGTTTGGCTATCTATTTTAATTAGAATAATGTGAGATATTAATTATGAGAGTCTCTGTTGGGTGGTAATAAAGTAACTACCAGAAAAATTAACAACAATAACAACTGTTGAAATAATGGCCAACTTTTATGAAGTACTTTCTGTGTACCAAATATTTTATATACGTTATCTAATTGAATCCATAATCAACTCTTTGAAGTAGGTACTGCTATTGTCGCTATATTATAGATGAGGGAACTGAACTGAGGTACAGAATATTGAAGTATCTGGCCGAATTGTGGCAAGAATAGCTAACTTTCACCAACATTTGTTCTCCCCCTTCCATAGAATCAACCAGCTCAGCCAGGGACTACATTTCCCAGCCTCCCCTGCATCCTGGTGGCACCATGTGACTAGTTCTTAGCAAACAGAAAGCTGTGGAAGGGATGTGTGTCTCTTCCAGCTCTGTCAGTTACTGACTGTGCTTTCTTCACACTCCCTACTTATCTGCTGGCTGGATACAGAAGATGCTGAGGTTCTAAGAAATGCAAGAACCACAAGATGAAGGAGCCTCATCTCTGAATCACAACATGGAAGACTGCTGACCAGGAACACCAGCACTAGATTGTTACATGGGTGAGAAATAAAATTCTATTGTGTCAAAACACTGACAATGTGAGGTTTATTTGTTATAGCGACTAGTGCTACCCTAAGTAATACACAAGATTACCTTGGAGGAGCCAGGAAGCAAATCAAGGGATTCTGATCCAGAGTCCCATTTTAACCATCCCACTGGCATGCCTCTCAGGAAAGGAGGCAATAAGCTCCTCACTCTAGTTCACTCATGGCAGAAATGCAAAGGGGGATAGAGATGGTATTAAGAGACCGAGTCCAAAGATCTCTTCTGAAGAGAGTCCAGGAACACTGTGTCTCACTGTCTTGTATTTATCTTTGGCTATTTGGTATCCACCCCCCCAAAAAAATCTACATTATCTTGAAATGCGGCTCAAAGGAAGTTTACATTTTTTTTCTCACTTGAAACTGAATGTCAGCTCTGCTTTCTGAGAACTTGCCAAAAAAGGGACTGATTTAAGGAAGCAAAATACGATAATTCTTCTAGATATCTTCCTGAGTAAATTAGGTAACTTTTGATTCTCTAAAATTGAGAAGTGTGTCCCTAATGCAGCCTCATTCAAACTCCACAGCACAGACAACTGTGAATGGACTTCGGTGCTAACTGAACTCAAGCGAACTGGATTCCTGAGCTCCCTGTGCGCCACCACCCCACACCTTTCCCAACCACCTCAGTTATCCAGGCCAATGCATTCCTTTTTTTATGGGATAAATCTCCTGGGTGGCTATAATTTTAAAATCTCTGGCCTCAGAGGGCTATAATTACCTCTTGATGATGTAATTAGTAACGAAATTTAACAGCGTAACATGGGACACCTAGAACCTTTCCAAACGCATCCACCTCATTTATAAAGGGTTTTGAACCACTTCCCCAACCAACCACCCATAAAACAGGGCTCCCAGGGTGACAGAACTCGCCACCCCCTGGGGAACACTGCACACTGGCTATGCAATGACGTTCGGTTGAAGAATATTATAAATGTTGTCGGTGACCAGTGACTCACAAGTGATCTCATTACCTTACCAGTGGTGGAGGCAGGTGTGCTGAAGTTAGCACCCTGGGATACATTAGACATGATGCAGGGAATCAGTCATTAGTCCCCAGAAGGCGTGTTTTTCTCTCGCTGTGGTGATGTGGAGGGTTTAACAGGAGAGCTCCAATGTGGGAGCTGAACCATCTCTGGCAGCTTAGACTCTGTCTAAGGAGAGTAGTGCAGGCCAGCCCTGCATTCACGTGAGGTGGGGATTTCCCTTTCGAACCTCCACTGCCACCCCCATCACAGTGAAGACTGCCAAAAGAGAATCGGGCAGAGTCCTAAAGACACGTTGTAAAGGCCATTAAAACAGCTGAGCGTCCAACACAGATATCTTCAGCCTTCAGGTTGTGGCGGCTTGCTTTTCCAGGGTTTAAAGAATTTGAAACGTGGAGTGAAAGAAACTGGTTAGCAGCTAATTCGGAGTGTGTTAAAGGAGAGTTTTGTGGCATCAGATGTGACAATGTCAAACATAGGAGAAAAATTCTATAATCTGATCCCTTTCACCTCAACCGTGATGAAGCAGCAGCTAAATTTTGGAAGCCCTTTGGGGCTCTCTGGAAACTTCTAGAATTAGTTTAAGAAAGCACTGGCCTTGAGACTTTAAATGGAACTCGGACATTATGCTGATAAGCAAGTGAAGTGGCTGCTTAGTATTGCTGGGATAAATTCTGACATTTAAAGTCATTGGTGACTTGGAAGGGAATGAGAGACTTGTTCCCAAGTAGAGAAACTACAGAAATGACATTTGCCCTAGAGTGCGAAAAGTGCCTCAGCTGACAATGAGAACTGGAATACGAGCTTGCCGCGATCGAAATCTCTGTAAGAGTAGAGAAAGGATCTACTGCTGAATGGGAAATTAAGTAATCCCTAAGGCACAGACAGAGCTTACCTGACCTGAGCTTAGCCTATAAATGCTAGGATGAACTTAGGAGTCTGGAAGAAATTCTGTGGATCAGAGTAGAGAAAATAGAGGCTCCTGCTACCTTTCACTCAGGGCTGTCTTGAACATCAATGCCGTCTTGAGGTGGAAAGTTTTCATCTTGGGCTCGTCTTTCACTATGTTGTCTTAAGCTAGGCATTTATCTCCTCTGCGTTTCATCTGTAAAAGAGAAATATCTTCCCAATTTACTTCTCACACTTATGGAGATCAAATGAGGTACTGTGGGCGATGCTACTTAAAAAAAAAAGAAAAAAAAAACTGAAAGAGAAGCTTGTTTCTAAATCAGAGAGAAGGTGAAGCCCACATTCTGAAACCTCCAAGCCTTCCTCAAGGAACCCCTTGACCCCTGGCAGAGTAATAGTTTGGTTTAAAGGGCAAAAACTTACGGAAATGATCTGGACTCACACACCAGCGTTGTGTGGCAAACACTGCTCTGAGTGAGAAGATACGAAAATAGGCTGGGGTGGGGGGGACAAATGATACAGCTGGCATGTATTTCCCGTCCTTCTGAAGCTAGAACCAGGAGAGAGTGGCAGAGACACCACAGAAGTCCACTGTCATGATGACACGCCTGCTTCCTTCCTGGTGAGTAAAAATAGTGTCTCCTTCTGAAAGTGACCCATGGGTCATGTCCCTTCTATGGCCCCAGCAGGTAGGTAGGAATTAGAAATTCCCATGCCTCCCCCTTCACTACCCGCAGTTCACCAAGTTAATTCCCTCAGACATATACCAACAAGATCCCGCTCGGTGGCTCCCTCCTGCGTTTCCGCAGCGGCCTGTGAGGTCTCCCTGTTGCTAGGTGTACCACTCCATGCCAACATTTCCTGAGCACTGTAGCTAGGTGTACTGTCCTAAAACACCACATTAAGGAAAATTTGTGGTTCTCCATTCGTGATAGTCAAATCCCCTTACTTGCCAGTTAAGAGTATTCATGACCTGTCCCCATTCACCTTTTGAAGCCTTCCCTACTCATAACCTGTGCTTTATTCAAGCTGAACATGTTTTCCAAACACACAACATGTTTCTCCACCCCCCTGACTTTGCCCATACTGTTTCCTTCCTCTTTTTGAGGTATGACATCCAAACCAAAGGTGAGGTCTTGTCAGCGAGTGCTTTACATCTGCCCATTTAATTGCACAGTTTCCTTGCAACAATGCCGAAACGTGTCTTACATGGAGGGTTTTGAAACCCCCCAGCTGAATTCACTCAGAGCAACTACATGTTCTTTGTAACATGTTAATGTATGTGCTTGCCGTATTGCATCTCCTGTACTGTAAATCCTTTGAGGTCAGGAAACCGTGTCTTACCTTTATTTCCCCTGATTATCTAATTCAGTAGGAGTTCTATATTTGATAAATGAATAAAAATGCTAATGAATAAATGAATGAAGTAAAATGTTAATGAATAAATGAATGAAATCTTACCGTTCTTCCTTTGCTCATGCTATTCTATACAAAACTGCTCTGCCTTTGACTTCAAAATACCAACCATCCTTCAATGTCAACCTCAAGGCTCATTTACTCCATAAAGCCTTCCCCAAACTACCTCAGACCACACCAACCCCTCTGCTATATTTATAGTCTATATGCCAAAAACCCAAACAGATTATCTCCTAGATGTTCACTGTCTGAAGACATTGGTCTCCTCCAAAGCAGAGGGTCTTAAAGCTGAGATCCATCAACAGGATTAAGGAGACCATGAAACTTCTAAAAGCAAATGCACATTTTTGTGTAAATGCCCAATTGCATTAGAGTGTCCAAAAGCTCTATGACCCCCCCCCAAAAATAAAAACAGGTTAAAAGAACCACTGTTCTAAGACCACTGTAAGCTGCTTTCCTAAAGCAGAGCTGGAGTCTGTCTTGTAGGTCTTTTCTATTTTCTGCAGTGGCAAGCCAAGCACTAGGAACAGAGAGGAGGCCATCCTTGAATGGCTGGAAGCATCCCCTTGACAAGACCAATGTCTCTTGACTGTCACTGTGCCCACCGAGCACAGCCTCCAGCCTGGGAGCTGGTGGGGATAGCTTAGCAAGGTACTGTAAGTAGACAAGCAAATGATGTCAGGATTACGGCAGCTTGATGCCTCAGTCAGGATGGGGGAAGAGCACCTGGCCTCACAGAACTGCCTCTCTCTGGCTGAAAGTCTCTAACGAGATGGGGCAGGCAGTGCTGTTGCTGCAGGGAGCCTTGGGAGGTTCTGGGTAGTTAAAAAGTGAGCCCATTAAGGAGCTGGTCTCCTCTGGAGGCAGGCCTGGCTCCATCCTGGGGGCTCAAGGCTAAATCCTCGCCATTGTTCACTTTCCTCCCTTTCTGCCTGGCCTGCTCCCACCGCCTCACTGCAGCCCAAGGTCTGGAGAGCGCCAGAACTCCTATCTGTTAAATTCATATAAAATAGCCTTTAAAAAGTATAATGCTTTAGGGAGATAGTGTTAGCAAAGAAATGTCAGAATTTTCACTTGGGCTTCCAGGGCAGGACAAATAAGGTCTGTTACCCGCTGTAATGTTTTTATGAAAAAAAAATGTCTATGGCGTCTTTTTAAGTTGCAAATAATGACTTTAGCTATGTAACAAAAGAGTTGATTTTAAAACAACAGCAACAGGGGAAGTACAATCGGTGATTTTTGTTTTAACAAGCTGAATTCCTTTTGATTTCTCCTTGATTTAAAACATGGTTGGTGTTACCAAAAAATTATAAGCAGCTAGTGCAGTCGTGGTTTCCATAAAACTCTCTTAAGTAATGATGATCCCACCTTATTTAGACAAGTCAGGGGTCAATATGGCCTTATTTGCTTCTGTTTTTCATTAGTGGCGCTCTCTCTGCAGCATCACACTTCCTACTAGCTCCTTGAATACACAGAGGATTCATGCTTCAGTTCTGCATGTATTAAGAATGCAGCTATAGCAACCAACTTACTAGCATTAATGAACTATTTGCTTATGCAGTAATAATTAACTTCCATTACATTACTTTGTGTGATTACTTTCTTAATTGCCTGAATTATGCATCCATTTAATATTTAATAACCATTCTCAGAAATCAGACACTGGTAAAAAACAAATTGCTCACAGTTTCCTTGCAATAATTAAGCTCACAAGAATAAATGAAACCTTTTAAAAATGAATGCCTTGTGATTATATCCTTGCATATAGAACAAGATCCTAAATTAGTTATTTATTAAATCTAAATTTAAGTCCAAATAGTGCATTTTTCACTTTCACCTCGGGAAATCAACCTGCACAGTACCTGATATCAACAACAGAATTAAGTGCCTTCTATTTTCTTCGGGAGTCACAAGCTGCATTAATATTTATTACCATGCAAAATTCAAAAGTCCTTAAAATATTGTGTGTTTATTATTTATTTCAACTTGGCATCTCTTTTACACAAGGTAAGTAAGATGTTTAGCTGGAGATTAAAGTGTTCTGAAATGAGATCAATAGCTCTCCATTAGGATGGGCTATTGTGAGCCTCCCCCATTCTTTTCTGCTACCTAACCCCACCACCACCCACTCCACACACGCAGGCCCATACGTTTACTTCCGAGCCTCTTATAAAACAGCAAAAACACATATATGCAATGTGTTTTTAACCAAGCATAAGGAGAGTCACAGCAATTTATCCTCAAACATTTACACTCACAGCCAGGCAGTTTGATCTCCTTGCCTTTTCAGGTTGCCAGCTAGAGTTCTCAGAACCCCGTGCCCTTCTGCCGCCAGCACCCAGGCAAAGTCACATGCTGATCTGCAAAGTGATCATGCTATTATCCTATTGTACATCAGCTTCAGTCCCCACCGGCTTGCAAAGTCATCACTGTCTTAACAAATAAAACGTGCGACTGCTTTATCACAGGTTTCTTGGTGACTAGATTCTATTGAATCTGGAAAAGACAGCTTTTTTTTTTTTAATCTTACTGGGACTGCATCTGCAAAATTGTTCTGCCATTCCACATTGATTATGGCAGCCATGTACAGATGTGTTTATCTGAACCATAACCATGTTAGTCTTAAGCTACAGGGACACTGGGATGTCATTTACCCACCGTTACCCTGTGCATACATAATATACACAAAATTATGTGTGCCACATGGAAAAGAGAGGGGGGGCTTAAAGCTTTTTGTACCAAATGAGTTAGCCCAGGAAAATATGTGCAGCCTAAGAGATTATACGCAGAGTGCCACACAAATAACGGAGATGAATAATTTTCCTACGAAGAGAATCTCTTTTGCCAGGCGTGGAAATAGCCATGAGGAAGGGGTAGCATTGGGGGTTGATATGCGGAGAACAAGCGGAGTTTAGGGTGTCACAAGTCGACAATGGCTGCTATCCTGAGTTTCTAAACTGAGCTAAATTGATGCCAATCTCACTGACTATTGTTAGAGTGGGCAGAGTCATTAGGATTTGCTTTTTAAATGATCTCTCAGGCTGTAAGGCTGAGAGCTGCTAGCAAGGCAAGGTTAGAGAGAAAATGATAGCAGTACGTTGATGCTTCACAGACCTCATGATAGTTTCCGTCTGTCATTATTTACGTCTGACTAGATGCGTCATGTCAGCTACCTCGAAGACTTTAATATGAAGCTCTTGTTTGCCTCTGCTCCAGAGCAGCCAGACTGGGATACTATTATTTTTGCATCACTACACTTAGGTGAAGCTGGCTTCAATCTTTCAGTAAACGACACACAAAAGAAATAAAAATGGTTGTGTCCAAGTTATTATACATGCTTGTATTCTAACATGCCTCATCAGCATTGCTCAGAAAAAGAAAAAAAAAGTGAATTTAAATCAATAAACAGACATTTATTCAAAGGTCAGCTTAATTTTATCTGTTTCAGCTTCTTTGCCAATATTTTAAGTAGAACTATTTTTCTTTGGCTTTGGATTAGTGTCATTGTTATTAGATGGAATCACTTGGGGGAAAAGTCTGTAAAACTAATATTTGATCAAATTTGCTCATGTTGCTTAATATCATTTCATATCACTTTTCTAAATTCTATCAGCGTCACTATAAATAAAGACACACAAAAAAGCTTTTGTTTTATATCTATATTATTGGCACCATAAAGGACAAACTTTCAAATAATGTGCAATTATCTGTAAAACTATATACAGAGAGGGCTTATCACAGAGCTCATAGTGATTTTTAAAATCTAAGATGGCTATTTCAGATATCAGAAAAAAATACTATATGGCAAAAAAAAAAAAAGGATATTCATATTCTTTTACCAATACTGTGTTAGCGAATGAAACTATCACTACTCTCTACCTGTCCCTGGTAGAGAAAAGAAACTTTAGCTGAAAAGATTTCTAGAATGTTAGAATTTATTGACACCATTTTATATTGAAAACTGCAACATAGCTTTAGCAGGAAGCACATTTTAATAAGGCCAAAATGTTCTAGGTGATTTTTGCCTTATGCTTTAAAAAAATAAAATAAATGTAACTGGATTTAAGTGTGAATGAAACAATCTACAAACACATTTGAAAATACGAAAGCATATACATACATGTAAGATGACAGTAAAAAAAACAGTTTACAGTTTTTCTTTACATACATAATTCAGTGCAAAGGCTGGTAAAGGGGCAATCAAAAAATAAAATAACTCACATAGATTGTGTCTTAGGATCACGTTTACAAAGTGTCCACCAAGATTCTATATTTCAATAGTAAATAGCATTGTCATATCCAGAAAATTAGTTATTACTTTAAAATGATTAATTCAGACATGAGAGAGAAAAATGCACTAACCCATCGGCCTTCTGAGTTCTAAACATTTAACAGAATCTCAGGACTGCTGTGTTAACTGAAGAGACTTCTATCAAAAGCCTGAGTCACTCAGACATAGCTGGGGATGTACAGTACTTGATCTCCTTATCTAGATAGAAGAAGTACTTACATTTTCAAAGTCTGCACAAGCCGTGTAAGCATAAAAGTATGATGATAGAGATCTCTTTTCTGTTTTAAAGATCAGATGCCAGCTTCCTGAGATGATATTTTCAGTTTGATGCATTTGTGTTTGTGGCATATTTTTATAAATTTCAAGTATAATGCTTTGTCAGGACTAAATGAAATGCCCTGCATATATATATATATATATATTTATATTTATATATATGTAAATATATATATATATATACATTTTTAGAATGCTGTAGAATTTTCATTTTTAACCAAAGTGACTGTCATAAACTAAGACAAAGATAGTAATTTGAAATGGAATCAATCACATTCTCTCGATATCCTAAATTTTAAAAATAATTACATTACAGCACATATGTTAAAACACTTTTTCAAAAAAAATGATTTGCTCAAGGCGTTTTTCTTACCTCCTGCCCAAGCTACATGTGAGTTTTGGCAAAAAATGAACAGTAGGTGGCAGTCAAGCCACTAAACTGCTTCAAGGCTTCATTAACTAGAATCTGTTGTTAGAAGTAATAGGAAAGTAGTATATTTTTCCAGAGTAAAGAATTCACCTTATAATTAATCTTGAAATGCATTTCTAAGGTCCCAAGCTGCTGAAATAGTGAGTTGATTGCATCCTTAAGAGAATGAGCCCAGATAAAAGTGATTTAACTCAAGAACCCTTTCAGCTCTGTCTCCATGACTTTTTCTTTCCTTCTCTGTTACTACTGTTTTAATGTGGGTTTTTATGCAGTATGGTAGTTGTGGACACAGCACATT
This sequence comes from Monodon monoceros, assembly GCF_005190385.1. NCBI lineage: Eukaryota > Metazoa > Chordata > Mammalia > Artiodactyla > Monodontidae > Monodon > Monodon monoceros. The sequence goes on along the minus strand of NW_021703772.1, from coordinate 57,238,629 downwards.
CTTGGGCTGGAGCCCAGGACTGTGTAAGTCATGCTTGTATATCTGTGCAGATTTTAAATAACCTGCAGGAGCTTTTCCCTCCCCTGCTCTTATAGACTGAATATGTATAATCCCTTTCTGTGCCTCAGAAAATAACCTCGTTTACAGGGAGAAGGTTCCAGACAAGTAGCTGAAATATAGAAGGAACATCCTCTAAAGCAGAGAATTGTGGACAACTGAAAATCCAGACACTGTGAGTGAAATGCAGCTTTGCATACGAGGCCATGTCATCTCCATGAGAGGAAGGGCCTTACCTGTTGGGTTCACCATGGTGTCCCCACGGTTGAGAATGGGGTGCCAGGCACATGGTATATGCTCAATGAATATTTGCTGAATGAATCAATGAGTGCCCCAAATCCCAGTCCTGTGCATGTCTCAGATGTCCCTCCTAGAAGTTTTTGCTTTTGTCTCAGTTCGTCACAGAAGATGGTAACGCTGCTACATTCTCACTCCCCACCAGAGTCCCTCCCCCAAACATTACTGCTAATTACTATTGCTGGGAATTGACATGGCACCACCAAGACAACACAGCAGGACTTGACTCCAGTCTAGTCAGTCTGGAAGGTAGGGGATGCCTTTCTTCTGACTTACCTCGGCGATCGTTGCTAAAAATCTAAGCTCATGCTACAGAAAGAGCGAACTACGTAAGTAGCATTGGCCTAAAAGCTGAGGCAACTTGATTAATTTACTTACCTGCTTGTGCCTCAGTTTCCTTATCTGAAACATGACAATAGTAATAGTACCTACTTCATAGAGCTGTTGTAAGAAAATGAATTGGGACATGTAAAAATCTTGTCAGGCACAGAGTCAGTCCTCAATTAGTATCAGTTGTTTTTTTTTTTAATTTGTGCACTTTAAATAAGTGCAGTTTATTGTATGTCAATTATTTTTCTTTATTGGGGTATAGTTGGTTTACAATGTTGTGTTAGTTTCTGCTGTACAATGAAGGGAATCAGCTGTATGTATACATCTATCTCCTCCCTCTTGGACCTCCCTCCCCCTCCCCAATCCCACCCATCTAAGTCGTCACAGAGTACCGAGCTTATTATCATTACATTTTATTATATTTGTTATTAATATTATCATTTACCACCGACCCGTGTTCACACATAACACTTCACAAAACAATTTTTATCCACCCTTATTTGTGCATTTCAATGAGAATCACTGTGACAGCGAACAGACTTGGTGATGTAAGGAAAGGTTTGCAGAATGGAACCAGCAGCCCCGTAACAGTGAAAGTGTGACATGGAAAGGGATATTTTTAAAGTTGACCAAAAGCTTGATTTTCCTTTCTTTTCTTTCCTTTTCTTTCCTCTTCTTCCTTTCTTCTTCCTTCCTCCCTCCCTCTCTCCCTTCCTCCCTTTCTTTCTATCTTGCTTTCTCTCTCTCTCTCTCTCTCTCTCTCTCTCTCTCTCTCTCTCTCTCTCTCCCCAGCTTCAGGGACAGCCAGGAAATAATCACCACTCCCTAACCTCCTCCACTCCCACCCTGTGCTTCCTCATATCCCAGTCCAACTAAGCTCTGAAAATATAATATTTTCCAAACATGTGAAGCTCACCTCAAACCAAGGACTTAAAAATTCCTGCTGATTTTGAATGTTTTTCTCAAATCTATACCTTAGCTCATTCAAAATGACCACTTTAAGGACAACTAGTTTAAGAAGGAACCATTATGAGGTGATTTCCTTTTATCCTTTGTTGAAACAGAAAGCGGCATTTTGTCAAAACTAAATTCAGATCCCAAGGGGACGTAAGTTTATTTCAAACGTCAAAAAGGAGGCAACTCAAGCTGTGTTTACAATCTGGCAGTTTGCTTCCCTCACACGCAGAGAGCAGTGGGCAAGCCCTACAGATCAGATTTTAAGGTAGCAGTAATAAGTATTTTCTAATCTCTCTGGGAACTGTTTAGGGAAATAAAACCCTTTTCCTCAAATTATCCATCCAGTCCTCTCCTCTTACGGCAAACCTCTACCGTATTTTAGTAAAGAAATGTAAACTAGTCATGTCTAAAAACATAATGAGTAATTTGATAACTGAGAGATAGGTTCCCTTTTTTCCAGAATCTTCTATTCTCTTAGGTGACTCTTTGAGGAAGGAGGTCAAAATATTGAGTTTGAGCAATTTAAATAAGAGACATTGAGTAATTTAGAAGTGAGACGTTCAGTACAAGACCCATTCATTTAAATTACATGAAAATCTAAGGTAGACTGTGTGTAATTAGGAGCCATGTAAGTCCTCAGGCAATTTCAGTGGGGGTTAGGAGACTGCTTTAATCGAATATGACACGGTTCCTTTTGTTTTTCATAAAACATTGTATTCCCCCTTGAAATATAACAAATCCTTAATGAAATCACAGCCCCTTTGTTGGTAGGGAATACTTTTTATGTTTTGAGAGATCAACAATGTCAAAACAATTACTGCAAATTAATGATGGACCAAAACCTCAAAAGATTCATAGGTTGTTCAAACAGATGGAGCCTCATGTGAACCTCTAGTTGAAATCTTACCTGATAAGGTGCTCCCATGAAAGACGTAAGGGCCGACGGAATGCAGGGCTGCTCTTGGGAAAAAATACTGGGCAAGCAGAGAGGAAGTCTGATTTTTACTGGTTCTGTTACTCAACCTCGCGGATTATCCCAAAGAAATTACTAGGAGTCTCTGGACATGCTCTTCTATTTGGTTTTCTTTTCTTTGTTTCTTGAGTGTTGTTTATGTTTAAAGGGAAATAAATTACTTTCTGTGAAGCACTGGAAGACTTTTGAAGAAAAAAAAGAGTATTTTCACAGTTTATAAGTGTAAAGTAAAACCCAAGGTTGGATTAATAATTAGTTTCTGCTAAACCAGAAACACACACTGGATTTGGTCCTCAATAGTAAAATCACAGGTTCTGGCCAAGTCCATAAGCAAAATTATAGTGATAGCTATGCATATGATAGCCAGCACCACACATATTTAATGTGATTTATCAAGAGCTAAGAGAATTGAGAAAGGAGCAAAATGAAAATTTGCTTTATAAATAAATCATGCCAAACTAATCTCCTTTCCTTGCATAACTATATGGATGCTCAGTGGTAAGTCAATATAGAGCCCTTGCAAAGTGGAGATCTTGATTTCAGACAAACATGAAATTAAATAGCTTGTACTATGAGGGACTAGATAAATCAGTGTAGTCTGGATGATGACGTAAACCAAAAAAGTGCTCTGTAATTGTTCTAGTCTTATTTGGTTTTTTTTTTTTCAATGTAAGATTGGAGTCATAAAAGTCATGATTGGGAGGGAGACTTGCCGTGTTGGATGGGCACCTTCAAGACTCAAACCACTTAACAGGCTGGAGGATACATACGGAAATAAGCCAGATGACTTTTAGCAGGAATAGAACCCTTCATTCAGGTTCAAAGACACACACATACAAACTGCACACACTCGTATATACAAGGGAGGAGGGTATTGACTTTTACTGGTTGGTACAAAAATGCCCATGGTCTTTGGTTGCCTCAAATTTCAGAATGTTCTAACTGTGAAATGACTGCCTAAAATATGAATGCAATGACAGCTCACACATAGACTTATGTGTCAGGTACTGTTCCCAACTGCTCACAAGCATTATTTCATTGATTCCTAGTTCATCATTTTACAGATGAAAAAGCAGAAGTAGACAAGGGGTAGGTAACTTATCTTGGGGGCAGAGTCAGGACAGCGTTGTCAGCATCTGCCCCCAGAGATGCTCTGAATCTCCACTTCCACATGCCTTTCTGCTCAGGGAATGTAACTGCCCATTGTTCTCTTGGTGGGAGTCTGGCTCTCAGTTCTCTGTCCATCTTAAGAAGCACAAGGATAAAATGCAATATAAACGTAGAGAGGCAAAGCTGTACAAAATAGAGATGCTTGCCTGGAGGGGAGAAAAGCTGGTGAAGTCGTGATATGTGTTCTCAGATGTCTAGACTAGAGTCTGTCAAGGAAAAGATTACACTTGTTTATGTATTCCTGTAGGGGATGGAAGTCACAGGGAAGCAAATTGCAGCCCAGTATATGTTCTTACCACACAAATGATTTAACCAGGATGTGCTGCCTTGTGAGATATGAGCATCTCATCCGTGAAATGATCAAGAGGAAGCCAGATCAAGGAGTGGGGCCATGCAGTGGTAGGAAGCTGACCCAGATGGCTCCTTGGGTGCCTTCCACCATACAAAGGTTTGGATAATCAGGGAAAAGCTTAAAGTGGAAACACTTGTGAACTGCTTCACTCCCTCCCCCTAATACACAACACAACTCTCTCTCTTTCTGTCTCTCCTCTGTCTCCATCTATATCCTTATATGGTAGCAATTACACTGGGTTTGCAGCTGGTAGACCTGAATTCTAAACATTTTACTTAAACATCTCTACCCCTTTCGTTTCTCTTTCTGTGAATAAGAAAGAAAAAAGGAAATGAAGAAAGGAATGAGGAAAGGAAAGAAGGAAGGAAGGAAGGGAGGGAAGGAGGAAAAGGAAAACATAAAATTTAAAAGGTAAGAAAAATAGATTTAGTCATGCTTCTCACTTCATACTTTTCCAGACTTCTGTGAAACCACCATGAGATAGTAGGTTAGCAAGAGCTTGGGGGAAGAGAAATATAGCAATATATATATCTAAAGCACTCTGTAAATTCAAAGCACTGAGGGATTATTGTCTGCAGCAGTCTGGCTCAGTGTCCTATGTGAATCCTAGGTCGTGGTTTGAGCCATATGAATTGGTCAATCGCATCCTGTCCTCTGACCGCATGCTCTGTGCCCAAGTCAAATCTGGCATGTGGTGAATAGCTATTCTTGACTGTACCAGGGACTGTGGGAGAAAGTGAGAAGAGCTCAGTACAGAGATGTCTCCACCACCAAGAGACAACTCAAAATGGAATCCTTCATCATTGTACATATGGGATCATCTCAGTACATCAAGGACCACACTTTTAGCAATAGGGAAATTTTCTGAGAGAAATTTCACATTTAGACAAAGCGAAGTTCAAGCAGAATATACATACACAAACACACTATGTATGAATGTGTGCAGTGTGCACGTGTGTGTACGTGTGCATGTGTGATACAAAAATCTCAGAATGTGGAACTGAAAAAAACAAATACCTAAGTCAATGACCCAGTTTTTATGCAGTTCCAGCCAAGGTAATAAATGAACCCTTATTATTGGTCATCGATATCTAGCAACTACTCCTTTTCATTCACACCAACTTTAAAATAAATCTGCATAAATTATAGGAGATTATCTAATGAAACAACACAAGAATCTTCTAAACAACTTTAGAATGCAATTTTAAACTTAAAAAATCAAATGTTACTATTTATATGTCAGGAATGAAGGCATAAGCAGGTCAATTATAAACATAATACACTTAAGGAGTTGGATATTATGTTATATCCATAAGTAAGATAACAGATGTAGTATAAAAGTAGAAACTGGAAATGAGGTGGTTTATTTTTCACTTTCCCTAGATTTACATTAAGGAAGTACAAGTGAACCTTGAAATCATAATTATAATATAGAGGTTAAAAGGTATTCAACAAGAGGAAAGCCCTTTAGCTAAAGGTTGGTTTAGGGCAGGAAGCGTTACATATTGCTCAAAAGAGAAAACTAAAGAGAAGAATATATCAACTAAAGTTGGGGTAAAACTATCAAGAATAATAAAATATTTTGAAAGCACTTTGGTAAATTGTCAGGATGAGTTTTCTACCTTGAAATCTTCATGCTACAGATTATCAAAGCACTTTTTAAAGTGAAAGCTTAGATATCATTCTAGAGAATTTCCTAACTTGCTCTGCGATTACTTGGAAAGTTACAAGTCTCTAAACAGAGTGCTAAATATCCTAGTTTGCACCTGTAATGAAAAACTCTTATGAGCTGTGGGGGAGATGGCTAGCAGCCCACTAAAAGTTTCCCATCCCTTCTTCCTAGGCATGTAGCTAGATTATACTTCTCAGCCTCTCTTGCAGCTACATGTGGCCATGTGACCAATCTCTCACCAATAAACAACAAACAAAACTTATATGAGCAATTTTCACTTTTCTTGCTTGAGAGGAGATTCCTGGCTCTGCACTTCCCCTCCTCACCCCTTCCTCCAGGCGCCAATAGCCAGAACCTGGAAAACAACATGTGGTGAACCACGTGATACAGATGGCAGGGCAGCCATCAGCTGAGTCCCTGATGAAGTTGGCAGAGCTGTTCCATCCACCTGAAACTCTCACGTTGAAACTGTTATGAGTGTGAGAAATAAACATCTTTGTTTTGTAAGCTAACTTTTTACTGGGTCTCTTGTAACAGCATCTTAACATCTTTCTAAGTAATACATAAGCTTTCAGAGTTATTTTCTTTACCTTCTTAATATACAAAAATGTTGTGCCATAGAGAAAGACTTAAATATTTTAATGAAACTTACTGCACAAAAAAGATAATACTTTGCTATCATATTTCTAAATGTTAACTACATTAACTTAGATTTTTGGTTTGTTTTTATCATTTTCATTTCATTTACTTATACAACTATGAGCTTTTTATAAAAGCAGAGTAAATTATCTGAGTTCAGGGAGTTTGAGGGAGAACTCTCATCTCAAAATGCTATCATCAACATGAAAAGAACACTTCCAAATTTTCCTGAGTTATTTTTATAACCAAATTGTTTTAACAGGTAAATAGGAACAAAAAGATTGAAGCTTACTGAGCAGAAATGAGTTAACATAGCAGGCCTGAATCTGCTATCCTTAGAAAGGCCCATTTACAACTTTGGTCCTTAGCTGGCATCTGTGAATTAGAATTTCAGGAGGGTTCCCACCATTCCCTAATTGTTAAAGTTGGCTCACTGTTCCTAAACTATTTATACAAACAATGTGGCAGAGGCTGAACATCTGCTTTCCATCGGGCAGCCTGGGCTCCTGATGCATGCTAGACAAAGGGTGCCTACATGACCAGCCCCCAGCAGGAGGCTTGGGCAATGAGTTTCTACTGATGGACACCATGTTACACATGGCGTCACAATTTGATTTTGGAGGACTTATGCACAGCCTATGTGAATCTACAGGGGGAAAACTCTTGGAAACTTGCACCTGGTTTCCTCTGGACTTTGCCCCCATACACTTCTTCCCACTGCTGATTTTGCTTTGTTTCCTTTCCCTGTAATGAATCCTATGTTAAGTCCCGTGAAAGTGTGTAAGTGCTCCTAGTGAATCACTGAACCTAGAGGGGGCCTTGGGGACCCTCTACACTCTTACCAATTAGAATTTGGAGTTGAAAATAGCTAATGGCAAAATAAGAGAGGTGGAACTATCCTAACCAATTAGGAAAGCTGGATACAAGGTACAAAACTTTTGAGTAGCAGAAAGCATGTATGAGGCATGGAGTTTTCCCAAAGGAATAAAATATTCAAAGATTGAGAGTACCACCACAAATGACTATAAAATAATATCACTAGATATTTACATAGGACCTCCAGGTTCCTAGCTCTGAATAGCCTTGGGGGGTTGGAGGCCAATGGTCATCATTATCTCCACTTTCTGAGTAAGGGGCTGAGGTGCAGATTTGCCCAAGGTTATAAAGCCAGGATTGTAGAGCAGACATGAGACACAGGCCTCCTGAAGCTTAATCACCTTCTACTTATCCTAATGCAGTTTTCACAACCTATGTTTCTGAGGGCCACAGAAGCCTGAGGGAATACCGCAGGGGTTATCACAGGAGGGGATGACAAGGCCAGGCAGGAAGACCCCACACCTTCTCTTGGCTTTATCCAAGTGGCTCCACATTTATCAGTTTTACATATAGGAATCCAGTTAAATTAATATAAAGCCAAAAATTCCATGGATTTTTGTCTCTTTGAATACCACGGAATTTTATCTTTTGGTTCCTTGTAGATAAAATCAAAAATCAACGCTAAAATGCAGTTTTTTAATTTTTACTTTTTAAAGGTAAATATCCCACCCATAAGGAGGCTCACAGATTTTAGCAATGACTCTAAAGCAGATTCTTACTAAATCAGTGGTAATTACGTATGGCCACACCATGAACCTTTTATTCTGCTCTTACACAGCATTTACCTGTCAGTTCCTCCGCCACTTCCTCTGTCTTAAACTTCTTCCTGGATTCCCCAGTGCTCTCCTCTCTAGCACCCTGGATGCTTCTGTTTCTTTCGTACACAGTAAACTTAAACCTGAAATAGCTACAAGAGCTGCCCTAATTAAGCTGTACCCAGGCCACTAAAGGGCAAAGGAAGATTAGCTATGACAAATTTACTCTCAGCTCTCGGCTTTCCACAGCTTTCCAGCTTTCCAAGGGCGCTATTTATCAGTCTTTCCTAACAAAACTATTTGCTGATGTGGAGAAAATAGACTTTGGTGCCACACAGACCTGGAATTCAAATCTGATATCACCATTCTCTAGCTGTGTGGCCTAGGGTAAGTCAGTTAACCTCTCTAAGCCTGAATATATCTGCAAAATGGCAGTAACAGCACCCACCTTGAAGAGGTTGAAAACATTGGAAGAAAGAGCATCAAACCCACAGGAATCTGTGCTGTATTTACACAACCCTACCACAATCGCAATATCGCCAAGCCTCCCCCAGACTTGGGGTACTTTACCAAGGGACCCATAAGGAAACCACTACAAGTGTTTAAGCTGTCTGCTTAACAGGTTAGCCTCTTAAGACATAAAGTATGCAAAATGCTGAGAGCTCCAGGGCTGTGGCTGAGAAATGTTTTAGGCTAAATTAAGATTATCCCCCAGAAAGGAAGTGAGAAATAAGAGGAGGACCGAGCAGAAGGACTGGATGCTCCCAGTGAGTTCTGTGTTCACGCAGGCAATGGGACCCAGCTGAGAAAGAGAGGCACGAAGGTCAGCTATTCAAGAAGAGAGAGGAGCAGCACGGTCTGTTAATCATCTTTTCTATTTTAGATTCAGATAAAGAAGGACCAAAGCTATAGATGAAAGTTTTAGCCTGGAGCTCGAAGCGAAGGCACCAATTTTGTGCCCTTTTGTCACATTTCTTTACATCATGCTCCAAGTGCCAACATTTCTAAATCTGAAATTAGAGGGGAGGTAATAAGTGCTTGGTTAATTGTTTATATTGTAGTAACAAAAAGAGGCTTTAAAGAAACTGAATACCCTAGTATAAAAATGGGAGTTTTATCAGGTGTCCACCAGAGTGTCTAGGAGGATCTGGCCTGCCTCCGAGAATGAATCCTTGCTCATTTAACTTCTATTCAGCAACGTCAGACATCACAGTGCACTTTATCCCCTATTCAGAAACATGCTCTTTGCTCCATTTTCCAATATCCTACACGTTATCCTAAAGTCTTGTCCAGTTGGAAAAAATCTATCCTTAACTCAGCACACAGAGCCACCTGCTTCTCTCACCAATAGAAGTGATTCACACAGCAGCCAGCAAGCTGCAGCTTTGAACCGCATTGAGCACAGGTGACAGTTTGAACAGTGGCAGAGCCATGACAGCAATTACCCAGGATGCGGTTGCAGTGATGGTCTGAAAAGCTTGGGCCTGTGCAAGTGAATTTTTGTCGCCCATCTCATGGCGTAGTAGAGTGCCTCGGTTGCCTATACGTATGTGGAATCAGCCCTGTTGTGTGTATCTGTTCTACCAGCTCTCAAATCTCATTGTATATAATAATATGCTACAGAATTTATTTAAAATACAGATTTCTGAACCACACTCCAACAAGTTCTGATTTGATAATGAAGATTGGGCTCAGGAATCTGTTGGGTTTTTTTTTTTCTTTTAATAAATTTATTTTTGGCTGCATTGCGTCTTTGTTGCTGTGAACAGGCTTTCTCTAGTTGTGTCGAGCGGGGGCTACTCTTCATTGCCATGGTTTCTCTTGTTGTGGAGCATGGGCTCTAGGCGCACGGGTTTCAGTAGTTGTGGCACGTGGGCTCAGTAGTTGTGGCACACGGGCTTAGTTGCTCCTTGGCATGTGGGATCTTCCTGGACCAGGGCTCAAACCCGTGTCCCCTGCATTGGCAGGTGGATTCTTAACCACTGTGCCACCAGGGAAGTCCAGGAATCTGCTTTTTTAACAAGCACGCCAAAGGGTTCTGATGCAGGCGATCCCTAGACTACATTTTTTAAATGGCATCATCTCTCTCTCTTTCCACCTGTAACATCTTGATTAACAATTTTTAGTTCTACTATGAGAAATTCATGAGTGATAGTCCTGATGGAAGAAATGAAATAAGCAAAAGCCCTTAATACTGTAATGTTTGTAAGGAGTTTCTCTCTTCTTGACTTCTCAGATATTGTTGGGGGCTGAATGGGGGTTTCACTTGTAGGCCATGGCCAGACGATGAACTCTACAAGGAAAACTGTTAGACAATGAACTCTACAAGGAAAACTGTTCACAGGAATAAACGTTGGATATATTCAAAAGTATTCTGGAAGAGCTAAGATGTATACTGTTATGTTGAAGGTGATCAGATGTATCTTGTTACAACGATAAGTTTCATCTGTGCTTCTCACGCTTGGAGGGACAGAAAGGACAACAAGTCCCTGCTGTCTTCATTCTGTGCTAGACATCTGTACCTATATGCTTAATGCTTAATAAACATGTACTTGCATGTGTAAGCATGATCATTTGGGTGAAATCCAATGAACCTGAACAGGCATCGGTCGCTATTCCACCTTTAACTGGTTAGCTTCCTATTACCTTCATTTGCTGCAACTTCATCTTCAGGTATTCCATGATAATTTTTCACTGATGGAGATATAAGAGTTATAGATATTTACTTCTTTTCTGATACTGTATGCATACTAGTTGTCATGCACTATGCTAGGTACTGTATATTTAAAACAATGAGTAAGACATAACCCTGGTCCTTGAGAAGCTCACAGTCTTTTGAGCAAGACAGAAACAGTACAATTATTGACATGTTTTAATAATATAATGCTACAATGGAAACTCAACGAAAGGAAGATTGAATGGGTTGGGAGGGGACAGCTTTGGAACACAGGGAGGCTTTAGAGGGGAGGTAACATTTAAGCAGGCTCTTAAAGCAGGATTTGGGAGCAGAGAGTGAAGGAGACAGCAGTACAGGCATAGCAAACAGCATGTGCAGAGACTCAGCATTGTGAACAACTATTATGCCTAGAGCAGAAGGAGGGTGGGGCAGTGAGGATGGTGACCAGAAAGTAGAACATGGTCAGACTGTGAAAGGCCGGGCTAAGGGGTTTGAACCACCTTCTGTTGGAAGTAAGGAGGGGAAAATTTAATCCAGAAATACAACCTGTCAACAACATGTAGGAGGGACTGGAGAAAATAAAAACTGAAAGATTAATTTAGGAAATTTGCAAATCTCTAGGCCAGAGAGGATGAGACCCTGACATGAAGCTTAGGCAATAGAGATGAAGACAACTGCACGGTTTGGAGAATAGAGTACATACTAATCAACTGAATGTAAGTAAGGAGAGAGAACATGACCTTGGATAAGACTGGATGAGAATGTCACATGTTGCAATATGGAATATAGATCAGGAAGTAGGTTTGGTGGAAAACATAACAATTTGCCATTTTGGGGGTAGGCGGGTTATTGACCTAGTGGATTTAGAGATGAACTGTTATAATAATGCTCAACTCAGATAGGGTTGCCAGATTTAGAGGGGAAAAAAAAGTAAAGATAATAAACAGGATCAGCAGTAAAATTTTATTTTCAGATGAACTTTTACTTAGTACAAGTATGTCCCATGCAATATTTGGAATACACTCATACTAAAATTTATTAGCAAAATAATTCTTGTCTGTAGACATGCAAATTCTGTCCTTTTCAGAAAATACTCCTTTACCATCATCACCTCCCCATGAAAAACTCAATTTTGCCTCCATTTTCTCACTCAATTCGATGTTGGTCATCTGCAATGTGTCTTTCTTTGGATTTTCTTTTAAATCAGTAATAACATCTGTCTGTGTTCGCTTGTCAATTAATAAATTAAGGAAAAATTTTAACATATATTCATTTGATTTCTGTGTGGGAGTCATAATTTTACCTTTTTTGAAAATAGTATTTTATGCTGGTCATTAAAATTTTCTGATTAATAGGCGTCTCTATTAAAATAATATATATCATTAATTCACCCACCAGATTTGCAATAATGTAATGATACACTTTAACATGTTTTCTAATGGTAATAACCTAACAAAGATAAAGAAACAATTATTTAATAAATGTATATAATATAGATGTAAAAAAAAAAGAAAATTGTATTTTGAACAGGGCCAAGAAATGAGTCCTCTGCCATTTAAGGACTGTACATCTTGTTCACGTGGTAGTCTCAGTTACCAACCGCAAAGCTCTTCCTGGAGTTTCCATTCTGCAATATATTTTCTCAATTGCTTTTATCTGACATTGGTTAAACTGAGGTTTTTGTACATATGCAGAAAGTCAATAAAGAGTAGTTATTAACTGTCCTGGCAAGTTAATAACTTTGACATTGGAGGGACATTATATGATAATCTGAACAAATCAGTCATTTAAAAAGCAGGAACACCTTAGTCCATTCCCAATTTGCAAAAGCCTGAGACATGAAAACACTGCGCTTGAATAACCCAAGCAGGCACCTAGAACTCAAACAGTGACACAGCGCCTGTCTGGCTTCCTGAGCTTTTCCTGAGAAACCAGTTTGCCTCTTTCTCTTCCAGTATGGTCATGCAGCCACTGTTCATTCAGCTGCTCCATCAATGTTTACCAAGTACCCATTCCATGGCCCTGGGCTGGATGCTGAGGATGCAAAGATGGGTAGACGCAGCCCCACAGACAGACAGACTATTCCAACAGGGTAACGGTATTGCGACATGGGACAGACAGCCCAGAGAGAACAGATCTCTCACCTTCACTTGCAGGTCAGAGAAGGCACTTAAACTGAGGCCCAAAGGGTGCAAAGCAGCTACTCAGGTGAAGGAGGGGGAACCTGAGGTTCTAAGATTGGGGACTTTATACACACAGGCATAGGGTGACAGTGATAGCGTGTGGTTTCCTCAGAGACTACGAGCCATCTGGAACATAGACTGCAATAAATAATAGTGTGGAGGAAGGCAAGGGCCAGACTGCTGTATGCTACAGCAGTCCAGGAAAAAGAAAAACCAAGTAATAATATCCAGCATTTCTCAGATGCTTACTAGAGAGCAGGGATCATAAAAAGCATTTTATAAATATTGTGTCATTAAATCCTCACCATATCCTAAATGGTTAAGTACATTTCCTTCTCTGTATTGTAATTACACAACTAATATGTGTTTGTTGTAACATTAAACAATCCCTCGGAGAAAAGTGACAATTTGGCTTATAATATTCTTCCACATACTTCTCAATACTCACCCAGCAAATATAAATGTACAAACACATATATGTTTGTATAAAGATGGGTTTACTTATCCTCTGTGCATTTTTTTGGCAATGGATTTTAAAATATAACAATAAATAGGGACAGCCTTCCAGGTCAATACATACAAAATCATTCTTTTAAACATACACATAATAGTTCACAGTAAGAATGTAACCGAATTTAGTCAACTATTCCTCTACTAATGGACATTCAGGGTTGCTTTTTCCCCCACTCCAAACAATACTGAAGTAAACACATCTTTGTAAATATATCCTTAAATACTGATGCTTTCATTGTTGTAGGGTAGATTCCCCTAAAGTGAGTATGTACATTGAAATTTTTAGAGATACTGTAATACTAACTTGTTAATGTTCTTTACAACCTATTCATTTTTATATGTCTGCAAAGTTACAGAAAATAAATTGTTTCTCCAGGCAGCTCCTTGAGCTTTGTGCAGAATGATGAGGTCCTTGGGTCTTTTTTATGGTCAACCTGAAGGTTTTAGGTTAAATTTTACATACTTGGACAGTGAGACCAAAAAAATACTGAATGATAAAACATCTCTTTGTACCCACATCCCTTCGTTTACAGCTGAGGGATTCCTTGCTCACTGCTGGGGTAGAGCAGGTGCTGAGCTGTCAGACTGCCAGATTCTAGATGGAGAAGTCATCAAATTATGAATGAATGCCTGTCATCATGGTCACATGACATGCCCCTCTGACTGAGTCACTCTGCATTCCAGTCAAAATTTATTGCTATAACTGGGCTTCATTTTTATACATATAAGAGGACACATTCTTAGAACTCTTTGCTACATAATACATTTTTTAAAGACTTACTTGGGTTATTTTTAACCAGGTTTGGAGAATATGGCAGAAACAGCACTTAAAAAAAGACAAAGACAGAGGGGGGAGTTTTCTTAAGTCAAACGTTAAAGTATAAACCTTATTTTAAAACTGAGCAATTTTTTTTCTTATTTTGACATAAACGTACTGGCTTTTGGCTAGTGGATGAGGAAGAACTAGAAGGCTCTACTTTTCAAATATTTAGTAGCATCACTATTAGCAGGGCTTAAAGTTCCCTTTGTCCTGTGTGACTCTTAGGCAGCATCAGAAATATGTACAAAAGCTACTCTTTGTGGTGGGTCCTTGTCATTCTGTTTGGCCTCCACACTCCCTGGCCCTCGGACCTGGGGACACCCCCCCCCCATGTGTCTTGGTCAAAGACAATCAACCTATCACCAAAAGCGCAAGATACTCACCTTTCTAGCCCCCCAGCACTGGGAGCAGGCATGCAACCAAGTTTCATCCATAGAACACACCTACTCAACTTTACCATGGAATCTCGTGACCCAAAAAGGAGGTGTTTCTGAGAATCACTTTCTGGTGAAAGTGGACACAGGTTCCAGAGGCAATTTAGTAGTTCTGGTGGAATCATTCAACACCAACATCAGTGATGTTGGCATTGCCTGGTGTAGCATCTGTGCCCAATGTGAAAGCAGAAGGGTCTCCACTGGACCAGTTCTGCTGCATGATTTTGGTCACCATTCCTGGCTATAGACAGAGACTCCATGCCTGTTCCCAAGCCTTCCTACAGACTCTATGTGCTACTGAATATCCTTTAACAAACTCCTTTTCTGCTTGAATTAGCCAGGACTGAATTCTGTTGTCTGCAACTAAGAAGTGCTTTGATACCCGTTCAAAATTGTTTAGATAAATCTTTGTGGTTTTAAAGTATTTAATGAGCTAATGATTTACATCATTTGAAAACAATTCACAACTCCGCATCATTTCCTATTTGACCCTGATATTACATTACCTCCCGGTGTAACCAAGTTTTGAGTCCACTTTGGATTGCCACTATATATACTCCATGCATTCAAACTCGCAGCTGTACTCCCCTACATTCTCCTTTCCCACTTCTCCCCATACTTCACCACACCCTTCACTCAGGAAAGCTGCTCATGTATGCTAGCGTGGCTATATTTAAGTGACTTATGAGAATATCTTACAAGTGACAGGAGATGGCATTTAAGCAAAGGAACAAGTCTCTAACTATGGGATCCCAAACGTTAGCAAACAGGTAGGAGAGGTGTTTGCCTCTCCTACCAAGACTGTCACTTCTTCCACATTAGCATAAGGCCATTCCTAGAATCATAAATACTCTTTCATGAGTCAACCACATTCCAGTTGGACAAATCCATCCTTAATTTGCTAAAAAAGCACATATGTCCTTGTGGATGGCACTACTTTCCTTACGAACCTCGACTGACTGTGCATCCCCCCCCAGATAAAGTTCATGCCCCAACCCTTGGGGCTCATCACCCATCATGGCCCCCACTAGCACCCCCAGTGAGGAGCACTTCATGCCCTTCCCCTCTATACAATGACACACCCCCTCCCCACCTTACTCAGTGGTAAAGTACTGTCGTTCCTTTATAGTTAGCTTATTCTCTCCTCTGCAAATCCTTCCCCAGTGTCCTCACCCAGCTCCTGACTCTGACCTCTACTCTCAGCGCTGTCAGACTGTGTTGTCATTATGTCTTGGAGTCTGGGCTCTCCCAGACTCTGCTGTGTTCCTGGAGAGCAGGGGCTGTCTCAGTCAAGACTGCAGCTCTCAGGGGCCCTCCAAATAGCCCTCAGTAGGCACCTGTTGGCTGCACACAGGCATACACACACAAGAGTTTCTCCAAAAGGACAAGAGGGAAGGAACAAGGATCCCAGACTCACACTTCGTTTACAAACTACAGACTCACACTTTATTTACAAACTCCCCAAAATAACACTTTGAGATGAATACCAGTTTTATGAAGCCCTATCTTGGGCGAGAAGCCTCCATTCAGCTCTGTACCACCTGCCCTGGCAAGGCAAAGCCATTTTCCTGCCTCAGTGTGCTTAACGGCTATGGCCATGTAGCCCAGGGTGTGGGAGGGTAGGCTCTGGAGTCAGCCTGTCTGCGCTCACAGCCCAGCTTCATATAAGCCAGCTCTTCCATCCTGGACAAGTTACTTAAGTTTTCTGTGCCTCGATTTTCTCATCTATAAAATGGGTGTGATAATAGAACCTATTTCGTAGACCTGTTGTGAGGATTAATTATTATACAAAATGTTTAGAGCAGTGTCTGGCATGTAATACTGCAATAAATGTTAGCTATGATTATCACTATTAAACCTGAAATCACTTAATGTCCTTGAACATTATTCAAATTTTATATATGCAAATTCCACTAATGTATGCTCAATGATGCCAACATTAATCATATCAGAATTTGCCCCATAAGCATATTTTGAGCATAGGCTAACGTGCCTGTATGCATAGGACTTCAACAGCCACCATTTCACAGACTAGCAGTAAGAATGTTTTTCAGTGAACTTTGCCCTGGCAGTTAACAAATGATAAGAAAGTTCATTCTGTGGGATTTTAAAGGCAGCTAAATTGCCCCAAGTTTAGACTACCTGAAGCTGTTATGGCAAAGCTCACCTTGGCAGCAGGGGCACCAAATCTGTGACCCCTGCTAGTTAATATGAAGGCGAGGGAGCAAAGGCAAGGGGAGACCCACATGAATAGAATGAAAGATAAAGCAATCCTTTGACATGCTGAAGATTTCTCTTGGGAACAACAATACAAGCTTGTGAAACATGAGTTTTAAGAAGAGTTGCCCATCTATTTTTTCTCCCATTCTATTTTTCTGCCGCATTACTCAGTCATTATTTAAGATTAATACCAGAGCTTACTAACACACCAAATTGACTCAAAAGCATCTCAGAGGAACTCATTTTTCTATCCTAACAAAAGATCTTCTTGCTTATTTCCAAAGAACAAAATTTCAAGGAAAGTATTTTCCCATTTGCCACGGCACTAACTGGTCATCAACTCAGGGCAAAATGCAGGTTTCCACCAGATTATAAAGTTGTTTTACAGTCCCTATTTGCCAAACACTCTATATTCATTCACAAATTAACCTCCAGCTGCCCGAGAGGTCCAGGAAACTATTTAAAACAGGGCCCATTTACTTCTGCATTACTTTTATCGAGATCTAGTTTCCATCAGCCAACCTATTGCCAAAAATATTAACTCAGTTCTAACTTCACTGCTAGAATAAAGTAGAGCAAGCTTTTTACTCCAAAGAAGATGTTAAATACAGCACGTAATTATCTTTGGCTCCAGGATTATTCAAGGAAGTTCTCAGAGGGACAGGAAAATAAGAAAGTAGTAATATTCCAGATTCCATAGCTGTTACGGACTGAACTGTGTCTCTCCCAAAATTCCTATGTTGAAGCTCTAACCCCCAGACCCTTAAAATGTGACTGTATTTGGAAACTGTGCTTTTAAAGAGGTGACTAAGTTAAAATGAGGCCATTGGGGTAGAGCCCTTATCTAATCTGAAGAAATCAGGATATATAAAGAGACAACAGGGTGTGTGCACACAGAGGGACAGGCTTGTGAAGAGGCAGCACTAGGGTAGCCATCTTTAAACTAAGGAGAGAGTCCTCAGCGGAAATCAAAACTGTGCCTTAACCTTTAACCCTTCCAAGACTGCGAGAAGATAAACTTCTGTTGTGTAAGCCATACAGTCTGTGGTATTTTGTTATGGCAAACTAATACTAAGAATTCAGGTGTAGTAATTAGTCCTCTATGGAGGGACAAACCAAATTCTTAACTTTTGGGCCACAGTCAATGATACGATCATTGGAAAACTGTAAAGTACTCACCTTTGTTCCCTCTCCCCTTGTGCCCTTTACCCTGTGCCCTTGGTCTGCACCAGAGCAGTTGCTGTGAACCCCACTGTGTTCTGCTCTCCCCAGATATAAGCTCCAGGTCTCCAGCAGTCCTCCTCCCTCAACTGTTCTCAAATATCTGCCTGGTGCATCAGAACCACTGCAGGGCCTGTGAAAACAGATGGCTGAGCCCCACTCCCAAAGTTTCTGATCCAGTAGAATCTGAGATAGCACCCAAAAATTTGCATTTCTAGTAAGTTACCAGTGATACTGATGCTTTGAGAACCACTGTACCAGCCATCTCCCCACCTCAGCTGCACATGCCATCAGAAACAGTGCTGGGCGTCCCTGGTGGCGTAGTGGTTGGGAGTCCACCTGCCAATGCAGGGGACATGCGTTCAAGCCCTGGTCCGGGAGGGTTCCACAGGCCGTGGAGCAACTGGGCCCGTGCGCCACAACTGCTAAGCCTGCTCTCTGGAGCCCGTGAGCCACAAGTGCTGAGCCCGTGCACAACAACTACTGAGGCCTGCGCACCTGGAGCCCGTGCTCTGCAGTGAGATAGGCTACCACAATGGGAAGCCCGCGCACCGCAGCGAAGAGTGGCCCCTGCTCGCCACAACTAGAGAGGGCCCGCGCACAGCAAAGAAGACCCAATGAAGCCAAAATAAATAAATAAAAATTTTTTTAAAATCTTTAAAAAAAAAAAAAAAGAAAGAAACAGTGCCACATATCTAGAGGGCCCTGCTTGAACCTGGCAGGCTAAGCTTATAAATAATTTACGCTAATGTAAGGAAATACATTACCCCTCCCAGGGCATTTGATTTTATAGGGTCATTTAGAGACAGTATTAATGATGGCTGGAAATACCTTGCTATAAGTCATAAGCAGGCTAATAGGTATTACACATAAGCCCCAAGAGATTTCTGTGCATTAATTTTGTATCCTGCTACTTTACCAAATTCATTGATTAGCTCTAGTAGTTTTCTGGTAGCATCTTTAGGATTCTCTAGGTACAGTATCATGTCATCTGCAAACAGTGACAGCTTTACTTCTTCTTTTCCGATTTGGATTCCTTTTATTTCCTTTTCTTCTCTGATTGCTGTGGCTAAAACTTCCAAAACTATGTTGAATAAGAGTGGTGAGAGTGGGCAACCTTGTCTTGTTCCTGATCTTAGTGGAAATGGTTTCAGTTGTTCACCATTGAGGACAATGTTGGCTGTGGGTTTGTCATATATGGCCTTTATTATGTTGAGGAAAGTTCACTCTATGCCTACTTTCTGCAGGGTTTTTATCATAAATGGGTGTTGAATTTTGTCGAAAGCTTTCTCTGCATCTATTGAGATGATCATATGGTTTTTCTCCTTCAATTTGTTAATATGGTGTATCATGTTGATTGATTTGGGTATACTGAAGAATCCTTGCATTCCTGGGATAAACCCCACTTGATCATGGTGTATGATCTTTTTAATGTGCTGTTGGATTCTGTTTGCTAGTATTTTGTTGAGGATTTTTGCATCTTTGTTCATCAGTGATATTGGCCTGTAGTCTTCTTTCTTTGTGACATCTTTGTCTGGTTTTGGTATCAGGGTGATGGTGGCCTCGTAGAATGAGTTTGGGAGTGTTCCTCCCTCTGCTATATTTTGGAAGAGTTTGAGAAGGATAGGTGTTAGCTCTTCTCTAAATGTTTGATAGAATTCACCTGTGAAGCCATCTGGTCCTGGGCTTTTGTTTGTTGGAAGATTTTTAATCACAGTTTCAATTTCAGTGCTTGTGATTGGTCTGTTCATATTTTCTATTTCTTCCTGGTTCAGTCTCGGAAGGTTGTGCATTTCTAAGAATTTGTCCATTTCTTCCAGGTTGTCCATTTTATTGGCATAGACTTGCTTGTAGTAATCGCTCATGATCCTTTGAATTTCTGCAGTGTCAGTTGTTACTTCTCCTTTTGCATTTCTACTTCTATTGATTTGAGTCTTCTCCCTTTTTTCCTTGGTAAGTCTAGCTAATGGTTTATCAATTTTGCTTACCTTCTCAAAGAACCAGCTTTTAGTTTTATTTATCTTTGCTATCGTTTCTTTCATTTCTTTTTCATTTATTTCTGATCTAATCTTTATGATTTCTTTCCTTCTGCTAACTTTGGGGTTCTTTTGTTCTTCTTTCTCTAATTGCTTTAGGTGTAAGGTTAGGTTGTTTGAGATGTTTCTTGTTTCTTGAGGTAGGACTGTATTGCTATAATCTTCCCTCTTAGAACTGCTTTTGCTGCATCCCATAGATTTTGGGTCATTTGTCATTTGTTTCTAGGTATTTTTTAATTTCCTCTTTGATTTCTTCAGTGATCTCTTGGTTATTGTGTGTTGTTTAGCCTCCATGAGTTTGTATTTCGTACAGATTTTTTCGTGTAATTGATATCTAGTCTCATAGCATTGTGGTCGGAAAAGATACTTGATATGATTTCAATTTTCTTAAATTTACCAAGGCTTGATTTGTGACCCAAGATGTGATCTATCCTGGAGAATGTTCCATGAGCACTTGAGAAGAATGTGTATTCTGTTGTTTTTGGATGGAATGTCCTATAAATATCAATTAAGTCCATCTTGTTTAATGTATCAATAAAGCTTGTGTTTCCTTATTTATTTTCATTTTGGATGATCTGTCCATTGGTGAAAGTGGGGTGTTAAAGTCCCCTACTATACACTAATGTATCTCAAAGTGAAATTAAGAAAACACTCCCATTTACCACTGCAACAAAAAGAATAAAATATCTAGGAATAAACCTACCTAAGGAGACAAAAGATCTGTATGCAGAAAATTATAAGACACTGATGAAAGAAATTAAAGATGATACAAATAGGTGGAGAGATATACCCTGTTCTTGGATTGGAAGAATCAACATTGTGAAAATGACTCTACTACCCAAAGCAATCTACAGATTCAATGCAATCCCTATCCAACTACCACTGGCATTTTTCACAGAACTGGAACAAAAAATTTCACAATTTGCATGGAAACACAAAAGACCCCGAATAGCCAAAGCAATCTTGAGAAAGAAAAACGGAGCTGGAGGAATCAGGCTCCCTGACTTCAGACTATACTACAAAGCTACAGTAATCAAGACATTATGGTACTGGAATAGAAACAGAAATATAGATCAATGGAACAGGATAGAAAACTGAGAGATAAACCCACACACATATGGTCACCTTATCTTTGATAAAGGAGGCAAGAATATACATGGAGAAAAGACAGCCTCTTCAATAAGTGGTGCTGGGAAAACTGGACAGCTACATGTAAAAGAATGAAATTAGAACATTCCCTAACACCATACACAAACAAACTCAAAATGGATTAAAGACCTACATGTAAGGCCAGACACCATCAAACTCTTAGAGGAAAACAGGCAGAACACTCTATGACATAAATCACAGCAAGATCCTTTTTGACCCACCTCCTAGAGAAATGGAAATAAAAACAAAAATAAACAAATGGGACCTAATGAAACTTAAAAGCTTTTGCACAGCAAAGGAAACCATAAACAACACCAAAAGACAACCCTCAGAATGCGAGAAAATATTTGCAAATGAAGCAACTGACAAAGGATTAATCTCCAAAACATACAAGCAACTCATGCAGCTCAATATCAAGAAAACAAACCCAATCCAAAAATGGGCAGAAGACCTAAACAGACATCTCTCCAAAGAAGATATACAGAATACCAATAAACACATGAAAGAATGCTCAACATCATTAATCATTAGAAAAATGCAAATCAAAACTACAATGAGATATCATCTCACACCAGTCAGAATGTACATCATCAAAAAATCTACAAACAATAAATTCTGGAGAGGGTGTGGAGAAAAGGGAACCCTCTTTCACTGCTGCTGGGAATGTAAATTGATACAGCCATTATGGAGAACAGTATGGAGATTTCTTAAAAAACTTAAAATAGAACTACCATACGACTCAGCAATCCCACTACTGGGCACATACCGTGAGAAAACCATAATTCGAAAAGAGTCATGTACCAAAATGTTCATTGCAGCTCTTTTTACAATAGCCAGGACATGAAAGCAACCTAAGTGTCCATCAACAGATGAATGGATAAAGAAGATGTGGCACATATATACAATGGAATATTACTCACCCATAAAAAGGAATGAAACTGAGTTATTTGTAGTGAGGCGGATGGACCTAGAGACTGATCATACAGAGTGAAGTAAGTCAGAAAGAGAAAAACAAGTACCGTATGCTAACACATATATATGGAATCTAAAAAACAGGAAAAAAAATGATCAGAAGAACCTAGGGGCAAGATGGGAATAAAGATGAGGACCTACTAGAGAATGGACTTGAGGATATGGGGAGGGGGAAGGGTAAGCTGGGACAATGTGAGACGGTGGCATGGACATATATATACACTACCAAATGTAAGATAGATAGCTAGTGGGAAGCAGCCGCATAGCACAGGGAGATCAGCTCGGTGCTTTGTGACCACCTGTAGGGGTGGGATAGGGAGGGTGGGAGGGAGGGAGATGCAAGAGGGAAGAGATATGGGGACATATGTATATGTATAACTGATTCACTTTGTTATAGAGCAGAAACTAACACACCATTGTAAAGCAATTATACTCCAATAAAGATGTTAAAAACAAAACAAAACAAAACAAAATAAGTAAGCCCCAAATCTCAGTGGCTTAACCTAGTAAGATATTGTCTCATGGACCAATGCAGGTTGTGGAATGGGATGGTTACTCTGCTCCACTCAGTCATTCAGGGACCCAGTTTCCTTCCATCTGGTGGTTCTCTATCCTCTACAGCTTTGGAGTCCTTTGCTTGATTCTCTATCTGGTAGCAGATGTGGGAAGAGAGGAGGATTTGTGAGAAATTCTTAGAGGCCAGGCTTTTCACCCACGTTCCACATCCCCATCATCTCCACCCATGTTTCACTGGCCAGAACTCAGTCACATAGTTACCTAACTATAAGGGAAACTGGGAAATACTAGTCTAGCTGAGAGGAAAAGGGAAAAAGGTTGGTGAAGAACCAGCCATCTGCCACATGGAACTTCCACGGGCTCTGAAATCATGAAACCCAGGCAATTTCAAAGGCCAACCACGCAGACCTAGGACATTCTTGGAGGACAACCATGCCATCCGTGCTAATTATACTGGCTTCCTTGAGCTTGGCCAAGAAACAAGGTATTTGGATAGCCATGCAATCACTAGTAAATAACATAATACTTAGGATAAGCAGATCAAGTGGTCAATATTCATGTGTCCAAACCAGTTAACCTGGAAGCAAGCATTTCCTGGAGAAGAAGACAGGGCAGAGGAGGCAACATCATTTGCCAAGTACAGAGCTACCTACTATACATAAACTGTATTACTTCACCTTGATGACCCTATAGAGTAGGTACTATTATACTGATTTTATAAATGAAAAAAGAAAGGCTCAGAGGAGGTAGGTGAATTGACCCAGAAAAGCTAAGTGGGGTCAGGATTTGAACCCAGGACTCTCTGCCTGCAATGTCCAATCTGATCTGCCGCTTTACTATACTGCCTCAACTAAGGCAATACAAGTTGTTTAACTTTAATTGATTAACCTAAATCAACTAAATGTATCATAGATTCTTATTTGTCCCCAAAAACCTGTCAACTACCCCCTTAGCTCGTAAGGCACCACCTTCGGAGAGAGAGTGCTCCACTTCCCCCAGCTTGACCTCTCTGAGCCTCAGTGACCACATCCATAAAATGGGACTCATCTCACCGCCTTATGAGGGCACATAATGCACCTGGAACCTTCTTCCTTCTCTGCACGCGCCAGTTCCTTCCTGATGTTCTCATGTGATGTCGGCAGGAAGAGGTTGCTATGAACTGGCGTGGACCAGGGAGAGGGGCTGGACGAGGAGAGGTATGAGTATTCACCGACCCATTCTGAGCCTAAGGCCAAGTACTTTATGCACACGTGGCACTTAGTAAATGTGAGTGGGTAAGGAGATAATGGTGATAAAAATGAAACCAAGTATAACACATTGACAAGCTTTTATTACACTTTTATCTGGGAGTGCAACGCCTATTCCAAGTTTTGTCCTGACTTATCCCATCTTGCTTGATAGCTGGTACTGGCCAGGATCACACTGAAGGCGAGGCCTGACCCGAGATGACAGCTGCTCGGTTCTTCAGCCTCCACACAGCAGACTCCTGCAGCCCTAGCTCAGGGCAAACAGAGCCACTCAGGGCCTGTCCTATCCCACCCCCTTGCCCAGCCTTCCCTACAGCGTTGTTCAGGACCTTTTCTCCACTGGCTTCCCCAGGCCCATGCCCTCCCTTAGATTATGCTTCCAGGCCCACATGGCAGTCAAGAGCAATGCCTCTCCCTCTGAGCTACACTTTGCACCTTCTCATCGTACTTAACATTCCTGTTCATTGCTCTAGACATGGATGCACATGCTCCCGCTAAGGCAGCGTGGAAGAGTAAAGAAAGGAAGGGTTTTTGTGTCACTGAGCCCTGCCACTCTCCAAATGGGTGACTCCAAGTCAGTCACCTCATCTCCCTCAGCCTCAATGTCCTCATCTGTAGAATTGGAATAAGAATACAGACCTCAGGGGGTTCTTGTGAGGATTAAGCGCTTAGCCCAGGGCCGGGCTCACAGTTAAAGCTCACCCAATGGAAGTCCCTTTGCCCTGTCCTCCTCCCCATCAGCTCGCGGAATTCTTGAGGGCAGAAATATTCCTAATTCACCCTGCTGTCCCCAGCACTCCATGCAGAGTGGGCTCCCAATAAATGTAGAATAAAGAATGTCCTAAGAGCACAGAGTCATTTACTGAACGTGAATGAACAGATTAATTGCTCCGTGTTTCCTTAAACGTCTCTTCTCTCGTCTTTCTTCTCCAAAGATGATTAAGAGGACATGGTCTCTCAAGTTTGTAGGACAGAAAAATTAAACCAGTCAGAATTGCTCACTAATTTTCCAAGGCTCATCCAAGGAAAATCGGGCTGGCCCCCCGGGAGACATTACAGTGGCCCCAAGGGAGGCAGCTGCTGCTCCAGGCTGCCACTCCTGCGTCTGTGTTCTGTGTGACAGGTGGTTTGGGAGAGCGGCCGGCCTCTTGCTCCGAAAGTGACCGTGTGGATGCTGATGGCAGTAGCCATGAGGAAGGGCCAGGGCAGGACCGACTGACCAGCAGGGCCCAGCACTCTGGATTTCCAAGGGCAGCTCTGATGCTGAGATGTGGGCCTCCCTCTCTGCCTAAGAAGACTCATCCTTGGGGTGAACAGGTCTTGACTTCTGGCTTGGAATGTGAGGTTCCCACAACCTGCTTCCCATACCGTGAAGTAGGACAGAATATGGTCGAATTCTGTATTGATTTTGTGGTGAAACTCAGGAACAAGCGAGGGGCTAGAGATGCACTCCCCAAGGTGCTCAGGAGGCCCCACCCAGTCCCACGGCGCTCACCCCAAAGCAGTGCAAGGTTTGCACGGAGCTGTGGAAGCTCTGCGAGAGAAAGGGCACGAGGAAGGGTCTAGAGCTCACGCCATGGGACGCCAGGGCTAGAGCCATCTGGGGTTACAATAATCATAGAACTAGTAAGTAACATGTACTGAGTGTCCATTAAAAATGTAGCAAGGTGCTACATACTGGCTTTTTCTGCATTGTTGGGGGAGCTCCCCAACTACCTCATGAGGCTACCATTTCAGAATCAAGGAAACTAAGGCCTAGTTACTTGTCCAAGGTCTCCAAGCTAGTAATTGTCAGTTTGAACCATTACTTTGTACTGGCTTCTGTATTTTTTTACTTGAACTGCCTTTTAATTCTGGTCAGGGCTTATCAAAGTTTAGTGTGTGATAGAATCACCTAGAGGCCTTGTTAAGACACAGATTCCTGGGCCCATCCGCAGAAATTCTGATTCCACAGGCCCAGAGTGGGGCCCATGGATTTGTCGTTCTTACAAGTTCCCAGGTGAGGCTGATTCAGCTGGTCTGGGGACCACACTCTGAGAAGCAAGGTCTAGGGCAAACTTATACCACCCAGGTCTTAGCCATAACAGCCCAGGAGATAGAAAAATCAAAAAGGTTACGAATTCCCAGGAAAACCAAGAGTTTGTATTAATGCCAACCTTCCGCTCTATGGAACAGGAACTACCTACAGCCTTCTCTTTACCGGAGCGACCACCACCTGTTTTTTTCTCAAGAATTTTGCCAGCATCATCTATAATTCTTACCTGACCAAGTTAAAACATAGGAAAACAGTTTAATACGGAGCTCAAATACCTCTGGAATCCCATTTCATTTTCATGGATGGTTGCTTGGGGCGATTTCAGTGTCCCTTTCAACCCAAGGTCAGAACGGACCTGGATATCACACGTGAGGTGGAGGTTTTAAGAGAAAAGGCGTTCCCTGGAGTTCAGAGGACTGGATCTCGCCCTGGCTCTGCCACCTCCAGCTGTGTGGTCCTGGACAAGTGCTGTCACCTTTCTGAGTTACTCCGTACGGGCTTTACGCTTCCCGCTTGCTCTAGCTTCCTGCTTTCAGTCTAAAGCTCCTGGTGGCCATTGGCTCAGCTTGGTGGCTGGGACATGGATGAAGTCTTCTGACAATGCACACTGAGCTGACTCCAGTCTCCCATCCAGCTCCGGGACCCCACGTCAGCTCCCCCAGCCCCGGGATTTGAACCCCTGCTTTTTCCTCTGAATACCGACGTGGCTTCCTCTCCAGGTCTCAGCACTCCAGGCAGCCCAGTTCCTGAGAGGATCCAGCTCCTGTTCCAAGCTCCGTGGGAGCCAAAATCTTCCCTGGGATGTCCCCAGATTCCTGGGGAAAAGGCAGAAGGAGTCTTGGCAACAGTGAAACCCAAGGTAGAATCCAGGGCTCTGCTGCCTCTCCTGCTCTCCTTCCACTATTTGCCATGGTCCCTAAGAAGGGTTGCTGGGCCCTGGCATGCTCTAGTAGAACAGGCAATGCTGCAACTGTGAGTTTGTGGCTGCCAGCACTTAGCTGTTTTTCTTCCCCAGGAAGGACATCATAGTAACACTGACATTTTAGCTAATCATCCTGTAATTATGACCCCTGTTTTAATTAACTAACCAATGGCCAAACTGGCTTTATAAATGAACTAGAGCCATTCCCTCACATTTCAGCATGATCCCACCCTCACAAGCCACACCTCTAGGGCAATTTGGTGGGTAAGCTACCCAGTTGCAAGGTTCCTTCAGCACTTAGAGCGAGGTATCTTTAGGCAACTACACTCACCTGATCCTCAATAATTCTCTACACAGAGGCCAGTAAGGTTCCCTCTACTTTGACCAGGAAAGCTGCACGAACGATGACTTAAAGGGAACCCTTTCCCATTTTAATTTGAGGGAGATGAGCCAGAAGAGATTATATGTGAAGTCTAAGAACAAAACAGAGAGGGAGGGGAGTCACAGCAGCGTGCGGACGGGGGGAAGGGGACTTGAGTCCCAGGAACAAGCTTGGAGGGTGGCACCCACTGTCCCTGCCGTAGCCAGGAACTCCTAGCACCTGCGGGGTCCACCTTTCTCTGGTTTACAGCCAGGTACACACCTGCCCACACCCAGCGGAGTTCATAAAGCCAAGGCAGAGGGCGAGCTCTGTGTCTGGGATTAGTGTTTACAAGCCTCCCCTTGGGCCATGTGTAGTGACTCATATGGACAGCCCTAGGGTCCCCTGAATCTGGCATGCCTGTTTGGAAGATTACTATTTCCTGTGCCCTTGCTGAGTTTCTTTCATTTCAACCTGGCTTTTCTACTTATAACCCTGCTGGCCATTTGTTGTTTTGCGTCCGTATTGGGTTCTTAAAATCTGGACGCTCAGTCTTCCTGGAGTTAGATTACTTATTATGGGGACCCTTGAGAAACAAGACCCGAAAATCGGGCAGTTACCATGCCATCCCATCCACACCCACATCTCTGCCTGGCCAGTCTTGTTGCTGACCTCTCACACTGCACTGCCACTCCAGTCGCTGAGAGAGACAGAGAGAGAGAGAGAGAGATTAGTCAGAGAGAAAGCCACCTATGCAAGAAACATTCAGTATCCTGCCCTCCTAGCCCCCAGCCCAGTCTCCCCCTACCTCCCCATGACGGCTTTATCTAAAAAGAATTTAAATTTCAAATGATAAACTCTGCATTCAGAATTCCCCAGCCTTCTGCCAGTCCACCTCTGACCCTACCTTCTGCTGCAACTTGATTAAATTTGAACAAGTAAATAGGAGTGATATTATTCTTTTTTTAAATTAATTAATTAATTATTGGCTGCGTTGGGTCTTCGTTGCTGCGCACGGGCTTCTCTCTAGTTGCGGTGAGCCACTGCTACTCTTTGTGGCAGTACGCGGGCTTCTCATTGCGGTGGCTTCTCTTGTTGCACAGCACAGGCTCTAGGCGTGTGGGCTTCAGTAGTTGTGGTGCACAGGCTCAGTATTTATGGCTCGCGGGCTTTAGAGCGCAGGCTCAGTAGTTGTGGCACATGGGCCGAGTTGCTCCTTGGCATGTGGGATCTTCCCAGGCCAGGGCTCGAACCCGTGTCCCCTGAATTGGCAGGCAGATTCTCAACCACTATGCCACCAGGGAAGTCCCAGGAGTGATATTATTCTTTAACATTTCATTTATGAGAAAAAGTAATACACATTAATGGGAAGTTAAAAGAAAAAAAAAAAAAGCCCACCAGTAGGAGCTCCCTTATTCACTTAGCACAAATAACAGTGAAGACACAATTATAACTCGGCATTTTAGCAACAGCATAAACCAAGCCAGGCAGTAAGTGGACAATTCCCCTTCTGTTCCAACATGCCCCAATTAACAAAAACTGAGGAAGGAATAAATTTAAGCAGGAACAGCTTATCAACATACAATTAGCACTCAATAACTTATCCCTGTAATGCCAGATCAAATAAAAACATTGTGTCATAAATCACAAGTAAGCCACCAACCCCTGTGCTGAAATAATCTTTTGGTTGATTTGCTTTCTATCCACCACCCTTGTGCCACAACAGGTTTCGTTTCCTCTCTCAGATCTAAGACAGCGAGGCAGCTGCTGTGGCATTTGCTACTCTCCAGAGTTCAAGGTGATATTAACCATAAGCAGAATTAGAGCGAAGGCCAGCCCAGACCCCACAGAGTATGCACCTCCAGATGGGCCAGCCACCAACAACTGCAAGTAAGTAGCTGCCTGGTCCTTTAACATGTCTAAGGAAGGAAAGTCCTCATTCATCCTTTCTAAAGGATTTTTAGATCTCAGTCCTCACAGGTAGAAGAGTTTTCATAAATCTTCCATGCTTCTATTTCAATTTAAAGCAGTTGATACTGGTTTCATGGAAATTAAAAACAGCCTGTCATCATCACCTCTATAATAAGATCTGTAGATCTAAAGGCAATCATTAAGTGCCTTGAATGCTTCTCATTAGTTCTTTCACCACCAAATCTTAGTTCTTTAAACCTTGTGTGCTTTGCACCACCTCTTTGTAACCAGATGTGTTCTCCAACTCTGCTTCTCACACCCCCTTGCAACTTATTTAGCCGAAGAGAACCGTGGCAGAAGACGAGAAGGTGGGAGGTGGAGAGAATCCAGGCTATTATTCCATTGTCGTCCTGGGAAGTACAGTTCAGCCTCATCATTCATGGATTCAATGTTTATAAATGTTCCTACTTACTAAAATTTGTTTGTTACTCCAAAATCAATACTTGTGGTGCCTTCATGGTCATTCATGGATATGCCCAGAGCAGGAAAAATGTGAGTCCTCTGACGTACATGTTCCCAAGCAGAGGTCAAACAAGGTAATGCTCTGCCTTCTTGTCACAGCTCTCATACTGTGAATAAGTGTCATTTTCATGTATTTATACCATGTTTTTCTCATTTTTGTTTCTTTGGTGATTTCACTGTTTAAAATGGCCCCCAAGCACAAGGCCAAAGTGCTGTCTGGTGCTCCCAAGCACAAGCAGGCAGTGATGTATCTTATGGAGAAAATGCCTGTGTTAGATAAGCTTCATTCAGGCATGAGTTATAGTGCTGTTGGCCGTGAGTTAAATATTAATGAAGCAATTTTATATATGTATTAAGTAAGATGACTTCAAACATAAACACACATGAAACACGGTTATATATTGATCAGCTGAAGAAAATGTTGTGACCAGAGGCTCACAGGAACCTAACCCTGTATTTCCCCTAGGAGCAATGGTTTGGTATTTTCTAATTCACTATTCATGGTGACCTGATAGAACACAGCTACCACAGATAACAAAAAGCTACTGTATTTCCCAGTGACGCCCATGTCTCCTCTGGGATTCCAGCTCCCCACCAGACACTCCAGCCCTCCTTGCTCCCAAATTCCACTGGGAAGCCTTTCCATGATTCTCACAGAATGGCTCAGCACCTGGATTCTGGTAACACCACCTCCTTCCTGCACCCCTCCCATCCTAGAAGTGACAGTAGCTTCTGCTGTTCTTAAACTCTGGGGTACTTTACCATCCTTTGTTTGACTTTTCAGATTTTCCATCTTTTTGTGTACCAAATTCTCTGTATTAAATGTCCTCTGTTGAAACTATTAGAACGACTCCTATTTTCTGGCTGAATCCTAACTGATATACTTTCCCTTATTAATCCTATTTCCCAACTTCTTAATTTCTCTTTGTGGTAGGCAGAATAATGCCCACCCACCCCCCCGCCAAGGATATCCATATCCTAATCCCCAGAAATTTGGAATATGTTATCTTACATGGCAAAAGGGACTTTGCAGATGTGAGCAAGGATTTTGAGATGAGGAGAATATCCTGAATTATCGGGGTGGGACCAGTAGAATCATAAGGGTCCTATAAATGAAAGAGAGAAGCAGAAGAGCCAGAGGAGATGTGAGCAGAGTGATGCCGACATGGGCCCAAGAAATGTAGACAGGAGATGGCAAAGCCGAGGAACAAATTCTTCCCTAGAGCCTCCAGAAGGAAAGCAACCCTGCTGACACAATGATTTTAGCCCAGTGAAACTCATTTTGGACTTCTGACCTCCAGAACTGTGAAGACAATAAATCTGTGTTGTTTTAAGCCACAGAGTTTGTGGTAATTTGTTACAGCAACAATTGGAAACACATTCTTTTTGAGGCTCCTAGCCCTTCATATCTTTCAAGCGGAAGGGCACCAATTTGGTTCCAAAATGTATTTAAGATCTGATGTAACACCTCCATATGTAGAAATATCTGTGGAACTCTTGGTAGGCAGCAACTACCGACCACTAACTGCAGGTATTCAATTTCCTGAAACCAGGGGGCTGAGAAGATCTTCTACTTAGGCTTCCCTAGGATTTTTTTCCTCTTTCATTATAGAAAATTCCTAACATAAACAAAAGTAGAGAGAGTAATATCATAAACCCCCATGTACCCATCATCCAGCTGCAACAATTATCAACTCATGGCCAATTTTGATTCATATGTATCCCCATAATTCCCCCTTCCCTAGGCAATTCTGAAGCAAATTCCAGGCATCATTTCTCCACAAATACTTCAATATGTATCTATAAAAGACAAAGATTCTTTTAAAACAAGACCACAAAATTACTGAACCAAAAGAGAAGTAATAATTTCCTTACATAATTAATTAAGCAGTCAGTGTTGACATTTCTCCAATTGTCTCATGATCTTGTTTGGATCAGGATCCAAAAAAGACTTTACATTGCAATTATTCAATATTTCTTAAGTCTCTTTTAATCTTTAGGCTCCCCTCCACTACTTTTTTTTTTTTTTTACAATTTATGTACACATTACAATGTATGTACATAGAATTTATGTATGTGTCAAAACCCACAGACTTAGTTTTACTGACTTCATTCCATAGTGTGGTTTAACATTTTCCTCTAAGTAATTTTCAACATACTATCTAGTTTACTCCCTTTTTGTAATGTTAGCAGTCACTGATGATGTGATATTGTGATTTATAATAAGAAATATATATTTGGTCTTCCCATTTCTGGCACAGAGCTCCTAAAACCCTTGGAATTTCCGAAATGCTGAGAGCAACAAAGGTGTCTTTTGTTATGTTAACGAGGTGACTTTTGGCAGAACCTAAGGATGGGGGCTGGTTGCCAGGAGAATCAACCATGTGATTAGAGGACCAGAACTTTCAGTTCTACCCCCTTTACACCTCCTGGCAAAGAAGAGGAGCTGGAGGTTGAAACAATTGCCAGTGGCCAGTGATTTAATCAATCATGCCTGTGTAATGAAGCCTCCATAAGAACCCAAAAGAATGGGGTTTGGAGAATGTATGGGTTGGTGAACACGTGGAGATTAGGGGAGAGTAGAACGCTGGGAGAGCATGGAAGCTCTGAGCCCCTTCCCCATATCCTGTGCTATACATCTCTTCCATCTGTCTGCTCCTGAGTTATATCCTTTTATAAGAAACAGGTGACTGATAAGTTAAATGTTTCTCTGAGTTCTGTGAGCCACTCTAGCAAATTAATCGAACCCAAGGAAGAGATTGTTGGAACCCCCAGTCTATACCCAGTCAGTCGGGAGCACTGGTGTGGCATCTGAAGTGGAGGGCAGTCTTACGGGACTGAGCCTCTAACATGTGGATTCTGATACCATCTCCAAGTAGATAGTGTCAGAATTGAGTTGAATTGTAGGACACTCAGCTAGTGTCCGAGAATTGCTTGGTGCTGTGGGGAACGCCCCCAACTCACCAACACACACACACACACACACACACACACACACACACACACACA